>NW_028261394.1:27955787-28105787 GCF_051295495.1 Thamnophis sirtalis | reverse complement strand
CATTTTGTTAAGCTGTCTAGAACAATAATAAAGCAGTCTTTAAAAAACCAAGTCTAATAATTTGAACATTCTATAGGCATTTGTAGTTATTGACCTACCCCCTTGCATCAAACAGCAAACCGTCTGATTAGCACAAGAAAAAAAATTCTGCCTCCGCCTCCCAGCAGTTTCACTTTCAATTTCAGCATGGACTTCCTGATCATCAGCAATCAGGGATTGCTATAGCCTATTGCAGCCTCCACAGGCTCCATTTTCCCAATTTGTATAAGACGCACCCAAATTCTCATCCTCTTTTTTTGGGGGGGGGGAGTGCGTCTTATACTCCGAAAAATGTGGTAGCTTTTGGCTTGATATATACCGTATTTCCCTGAAAATATGACCTACCTCAAAATTAAGCCCTAGCTTGATTTTTACATGTGTGCCCAAAATAAGCCTTAATTAAGACCCCACCCACTCCAGGGTGCAGGGGTAATAATTAAGCTAGGCTGGGGATGGGGGAGGCAGCTGCCCTACTACTTGCCTTTGGACAGTTGCAGCCAGACTTCGCACACCCCGACACCTGCCTTGCCGGCCTATTTCTTCTGCAGCCGGCAAGGGTTTCCTGAAAGCCTCTGCAGCCGATAACAAAGCTCCGGATCAATCAAACAGAGCTGCGGCCTCAGAAGACACTCCTGAAGGCCCCTGACCGAAAAGGTAGCCGAGGGCGACATGCACAAGTGAGGTTAGCGGATGACTCCCCCCCTCCGAAAATAAGACCTGGTGCCTTTTTTGGTGGGGAAACCAATTACGAGAGAGGGTCTTATTTTCGGGGAAACACGGTATAATCTAGGTCTTAGGGAATCCAAGCTGCTATTTATGGCTTAGTGCACAGTATGAACCCTGCCAGTGGTGTCTTATTCCATAAACTCTTGATTAAGGAGACAATGGGTTTCAGGGAGGCATGAAGCTTCTTCTGCACAGTCACTAGCTGTAGCGAGGCCTCTCAGGCCACAGGTTTGAACTTGAACAGCGCACCAACTCCAAACCTACCAGACCAGTTTCTGATGGACTTTGAGACAGGAAGCAACCTGGTAAGGATGACGATTGATGGGTGTTGGCCAACTTGTGGGTCTGATTCCTGGTCGGATCTGCTGACATCGATACATATTTTTCTAGAACAGGTACTAAGGAAATGGATTAAGTGATGATAGATAGATAGATAGATAGATAGATAGATAGATAGATAGATAGATAGATAGATAGATAGATATTGATAGATGATAGATAGATAGAGATTGATAGATGATAGATAGACAGAGAGATAGATCGATAGACAGACAGACAGACAAACAGACAGATACAAATTGATAGATGATAGATAGATGATAGAGAGAGAGAGAGAGACAGACAGACAGACACACAGAGAGAGAGAGAGATAGAAAATAGATAGATACAGATTGATAGATGATAGAGATAGATAGATAGATAGATAGATAGATAGATAGATAGATAGATAGATAGATAGATAGATAGATAGATAGATATGGATTGACACATAGAGATTTTTTGAGGAGAAAGAGAGAAAAATATTTTGAGGATTCCCAGGATGGATGGATAGATGGACAGAGATGATGAAGATGTTTTGAGGAGAAAGAGAGAGAGAAATGTTTTGAGGATTCCTATTTATTTATATATATATATGTATGTATGTATGTATGTATGTATGTATGTATGTATGTATGTATGTATGTATATATATATATATATATATATATATATATATATATATATATATATATATATATATATATATATATATATATATATATATATATATATATATATATAAGATTTTTACAACCCCTGGTAAGCCCCAATTATGGGAGGAAGCTAACTGCTTCCATCATCTGTCAATCGGCTCGTCACAAGAGTCCATCACGACAGAAACCCAATATTTTTTACTGTTGCCTTTGTTATATTTGTGTTTTTTTATTTGTGCTGATAAATAAATAAAGGGAGACTAGTATAGATCTATTTCAAGCTATTTATTCAAATCCCAGTAAGGGTATGGCTAGCTGATGAGAGCTAAATAGCTTGAAATAGATCTATACTAGTCTCCCTTTATTTATTTATCAGCACAAATAAACATACACACACACACACACACACACACACACACGTATGTATGTATGTATGTATGTATGTATGTATGTAAAGTTATATAGAGATGTAGAGAGAGATGGGTGGATGGGTGGATGGACAGACAGACAGATAATAGAGATGTTTTGAGAAGAGAGAAATGTTTTGAGGATTCCCATGATAGATAGATAAGATGATAGATAGGTAAGTAGGTAGGTACGTAGGTAGGTGGATAGATGGATGGATGGATGGATGGATGGATGGATGGATGAGATGTTTGGAGGATTCCTAAAATAAGTAGACAGACAGATAGACAGACAGGTAGATGTTTTGAGAAAGAAAGCGGGGGCAAGAGGGAGGGAGGGAGGCTGGATGAATTATGATGTTTTCATTTGCTGTAATTCCAACACTGCTCCCATGATAGTCTTTTTTTTTATTATTCCTACCCTCCCATCTGTTCCCCAGGTGTGTGGTCAAAGATGAAGACGCCGCTCTGCAGAATTTGCACCAGTCCCTACGCCACATCAGGCACCTCAAGGTGGCTTTCGACCAGTCCAAGGAAGGGATCCGTCAGAAGGTCTGCCAGATCCTGGACCTTCTGGCCAAGCAGAACCACAAGCTGCAGGCCTTGTCCATCGAATGCATGGGAGAAAACCCATTTTTTTATTCCGGCCAAGACATCCTGCAGAGCATCAGGGGCATCTGCCAGAGCCAGAACCGAATCGACCTGCGGCGCATCGATTTTCGGGCCATGCCTTTCACCCTGGACGATGGGATCGTCCAGCTCGTGGCCTCCAGCAGCCCGAATCTGCACACTTTGTACCTGAACAATCGTACTTTAGTTTGCAATGTCACTCCGGAGACAATCATTGAGCTGCTGAAGTCTTGCCCCCAATTGTCCACCTTAGGGGTCTATTATGCCAGCCTCTCCGAGGAAGTCTTTAAGGAACTGGTGACCCTCAGCCGACCGACTTTCAAGTGCCTGGATATTTTCTGCGAGCGGCTGGACAAATACATTCCCGTGATTTCGGAGGAGCTGTGGGCTTTGGTGTGCGAGAAATATCCCCAGCTCTATGTCCATCTGGAACTGGACCACACGGTCCCCCAGTGGAAGATCCCACGGATCTTGAAGCCCAACATCCCGGTGACGGAGTTGCAGCTGAACACTTTTGCCTACATGGTGTATCAGATCCGCTTCGCCACCCTCAACTACAGCGGCACTTTGGAGAAGCTCGTCCTTCGCACCACCTCCTCGGACGAACTCAACACCTCGCTCGTCGATTTGGCCCGAAAATGCGCCCGCTTGAAAGAGGTCCACTGTTTCTGCGTGGTCAGCCATGCGGTGGTGGACGCTTTCCTATCAAGCTGCCCGAGGTTGGAAAGTTACACCCTGAAGACATCCAAAGAACGCAGTCCGTGGCAACCCACCACCACCTTGTGATTGTGCTTAAGGGTTTTTACTTTCGGGTCACGAGAAGAGGGAACATTGACAATTCAGCTTCTTCTACTAGGTTCACTCGTGGTTGTTTATTTATGACAGGGCCAGGGGTGAAATGCTACCAGTTCTGACCAGGTCACTAGAACCGGTAGCAAAAAATGCTAAGGTTCGCCAGAATAGGGAGCTAAAAAAAAGGTTTAAAAAATGAAAAAAAGAGATTCCATGATGTTTACCGTATTTTTGGAGTATAAGATGCACCTTTGCCCCCCCCCCCCAAAAGAGGGTGAAAATCTGGGTACCTCTTATCCACTGAATACAGCACTTTTGGCCTCCTGAAACCCCACCCCCTTTGCAAAAATGGCCATGCAGAGCCTTTAGGAGGCTTATAGAGTGCTCCTCGGGGCTGGGGAGGGCAAAATGAGTGAAAAATAGTCTGCTTTTTGCTTGTTTTTGCCCTCCCAGCCCTCAGAAGCAAACTATAAGCCTCCTAAAGGCTATGCATGCCCTTTATTTTGTCAAAAAACGGTCCCGTTTTTGTGAAAAAAAGCCATTTTTGGGCAGTCTGCAGAGTGCAAAAACTTTTTTTTTTAATTTGCCTCTTCAAAATCTTGGTGCGTCATACTCTGAAAAATACAGTAGCTATGAACCACATGATTGTGGGAAGCTTTCCCCCCCACACTTTTTAAAGCATTTTTCCCCTACCTATTCGCCTGAACCAACAGGAAAAAAATGCTTTAAAAAGTGAAAAAAAGTTGGGCATGCCCACCCAGTCACATAACCCACCACCAAGCCTTGCCACAGAACTGGTGGCAACAAAATTTAGACTTCACCACTGGACACGGCACAAGGTTATAATGCCAGCTTGTTTCTCCCAAAAGGAAATCAGTGAAGGGAAGTCAAGAATGGAAGGGCTGTTCCTTGAGAGCCCTAAGCTGTGTGTCTGTGTGTGTTTGTGTCTGTGTGTGTTTTAAAGCTTACGGTATTATGGAAATCCAACCCATTTAGATCAGGAAGCCTTGGCAAAGCAAACCATGTTTTAATGCCATGCATGAACTCTGACTTATTGTCTGGTAGGAATGCAATCATGGTTAGAAGCCTATTTTAGCGGACGGAGAGGACGTGAGTTCTGCAGGTGATTCGTGACCAACAACCATCCTGTGGTCGTGCTCAAGGGCTTTACTTCACATCACAAGAAGACGGACATCGTTAACTCCAGAAGGATCTCCCATGCTTTTATCCCTTGGCCCAAGGTGTGATCTCAACTTGTTTCTCCAAAAGGAAACCAATGACCAGAAGTCAAGATTGGAGTATTGCTTCTTGCGAACACTGGGTTATTCTGTGTATGTATGTGTGTCTGTTTTACAGGTTAGGATCGGGATGGCGAACCTGTGGCACGCATGCCAGAGGTGGTACACAGAATCCTTTCTTTGGGCATGTGTGTCGTTGCAAGTTGCTCTTCTGGTTTCCAATGTGCTGGCCAGCTGGTCTTCGTGAGCATAGGAGTGCCAGAAAATGGCCTGAAAAACAGCCACAAACAGCCTCGAAAAGACCTGAAAACACTGCAAAAAAAAAAAAGCCTGAAAATGCCCCCCCAAATGCCTAAAAGCAGGCCATTTTGGGATCGTTTTCTGGACCAAAAACTGCCTGAAAAACAGCCAAAAACAGCCTTGAAAATGCACAAAAAACAGTCTGAAAATAGCCTGAAAATGCCCCCCAAAGGCATAAAAAGCAGGGCATTTGGGGGCCGTTTTCCACCCCCAAAACAGTCCCAAAAATGGCCCGAAAAACACCCAACAACACCCTTGAAAAGGCCCAAAAACCAGCCCCAAAAGCATCTGAAATCATCAGAGGTGCTCCCCCCACATTTTTTGCATGCTTTTTTCACCCTCCCTAGGCTCCAGAGGCTTTATAGGCGCCTGGGGAGGGCGAAAACAGCCTCCCCCGCACCCCTGGAGGCCCTCCGGAGGCTTCAGGGACCTTCAGGAGACTTCCCTGGAGCCTTTGGAGGACTAAAAAGGACACTATGAGCAAACTGGAAGTCACTTTAGGGCCCTTTTTAGCCCTCCGGAGGCTTCAGGGAAACCTCCTGGAGGTCCCTGAAGCCTCCGGAGGCCTTAAACTGACCCTACGAGCAAACCAGAAGTCCGTTCCCGAACTTCCTGTTTGCCCATAGGGCCGTTTTTTCACACTCTGGAGGCTTCAGGGAAGCTCCTGAAGCCTCCGGGGGGGGGGGGGATTCTTTTCGCCCTCCCCAGGCTCCTATAAAGCCTCTGGAGCCTGTGGAGGGCAAAAATGGCTTTTGAAAAAGCTGAATTCAGCTGGCCAGCTGATGACAATGCTTCATGTGCCCTGACAAATGGCTCCGTGTGCGTGCCATAGGTTCGCCATCCCGGGGTTAGCGCAGTATATGAACTCAGGGCTTTGTCTGGGAGGAACACAATCATGGACAGGCAGCCATTTTAGAAGAACATGATGTTTACAGCAGCAGGGACCAACCTTTGCGGCTTGGTGGCCTGGCTGAGCGGGAGGGGGAGAGAAGGGAACTGGACTGCTTGAACGTGCGCGCCAGTTGAGCTGTGCGCACACATGCTCCAGCCAGTCACTCGCGCCATCCACTTCTGAGTAGGCCATAGCATGATAGTGGGCTGCAGCCCGGGATTGGGGACCCCTGGTGTACGGGATAAGCAAGGGAGGACAACGAGTGTCATGCCTGTTAACGACCACATGTGCGCACACATGCTCCAGCCAGTTACTCGCGCCATCCACTTCTGAGTAGGCCATAGCATGATAGTGGGCTGCAGCCCGGGGTTGGGGACCCCTGGTGTACGGGATAAGCAAGGGAGGACAACGGATGTCATGCCTGTTACGACCACATGGTGGCACTGATACACTGATGGAAAGATCAGGCTTGGGCGCTAGCAAAGTTGAACTATTGCCATGTGCAAATTCTTCTCTCTTCTGATTAAGCCAGAAGGGGCACTTTTGGTTGTGCAAACTGCCGAGTGTGTTTTTAAAAACCAGATGCACTTTAGGTAGGTGGCAAGTCAGGTGAACTACTGATCGAGTTGTCGGCATAGATAATAGACACGTACAGTACTTTTTAACGAAATTCACTTCTGGAGTAAACAAAGCAGAGTAGAAATAAATTCACAAAAGCAATTCAAGCCAAATTAAAATCCATAAACAGTGGGAGCACATAATTTTAGTTTTTTAAATATATTTATGTTAACATCTTCCAAAGCATATATACATCGTATCTTTCTGTTCCTCGTCACCGGATCTAATTAATAAGAATTGTTTGAGTTGCTGAATTGTTTATTTTCTTTACTTTTGGCCAATGATAGTACAATGCATATTATATTTTATTATCCTAGTTCACAATTAAAAAAAACAGCATTTTACCATTGTACCTACCAGACTCATCTGCTTCAATAAATAGGATTTTAAAAAAGCCACAGGTTACAATCTAGAATGGCTTGATTCACACGTCATACTAAGGCAAAGACTAACAGGTAGCCATGATTTAGTTGACTAGGTAACTATGATTTAGAGTGTGACTATAGCAAATTCTGAATTTGTCAATTTGTAATTATGATCAATGTGATTTAGTGTAAGAAGTAAACCAGCCAATGTGACTATTGCTGAGAATTTTGGATAGTGATGTACAGGTTCACAGAGGCATATCACTGTTCAGGAAGGCAGTTTTAAATATAGATAATTATTCTGACCACCCCCCCCTCCGTACGGTGAAGCACGCCGACACAAGATTACTGCTAGACAATTTATTCACAGTAAATTAACACACCGACAAGACTTTGGCAGCAATCCAGACTTCCAA
The DNA here is from genome assembly GCF_051295495.1 of Thamnophis sirtalis. Classification (NCBI taxonomy): domain Eukaryota; kingdom Metazoa; phylum Chordata; class Lepidosauria; order Squamata; family Natricidae; genus Thamnophis; species Thamnophis sirtalis. The sequence continues at coordinate 28,098,393 of NW_028261394.1, read as the reverse complement.
GATAAGACATACACACAAGAGCGTCTCCAGTGTTAGTATATTAGTCAAATCCTGCAAACAGCCTCCTCCCAAAGTCTCTCCTTATATACTCTCTTGGGAGGGGCCTAATCACAACCACCTGGGTCCAATTATCTCCTTTGTCTCCTTAATTGTTGCCGGCGTTTATCCTCCCGCCTCCTCGGGAGTCCAGGACCAATTCCCTCTGAACCTCATCAGTGCTCAAAGGCCTGACATCTTCACCACTGTTCCAGGGCCTGACGTCATGGGCACACTCCCTTTGGCTTTCAGCGCTGCTCCATGCCTCAGGCGTCTCCTGGTGGCCAACCAGCCTCTCTGGTCCCTGCTCGGAGTCAGAACCCTGTCCAGGGTCCTCCACATCTTCAAGTGTCGACTCATAGGGCCCCTTGCTATCGGAGTCTGTTTGCAGTTTCCCAATGGCTCCTGCTGGACCACAACAGATAATCCTCGAAAATTGAGCCCAAAATTTCTGTTGCTAAGCGAGGAAGCTAAGTGCATTTTGCTCCATTTTACAACCTTTCTTGCTGCAGTTATTGAATCACTGCACTTCTTAAATTATTCACACGGCCGTTAAGTGAATCTGGCTTCTCCATTGACTTTGCACGTCAGACAGTCACAAAAGGGGATCACATGACCCGGGACTCTGCAACTGTCATAAATATGAGTCAGTGGCCAAGCGGCTGAATTTTTGATCACGTGACCTGCGGTCATGCTACAACAGTCATAAGTGTGAAAATTGGTCATAAGTCATTTTTAGGGTGCTGTTGTAACTTTGAATAGCCACTAAATGAATTGTTGTAAGTTGAGCACCACCTGTAATAAATAATAAGGTAAAGACCAATTTCTGGAATTATTTCCAACACATGAATAACGGCGCTGTGGCAGTTTTTCCTTCCTGTATCTTTCTATATTATTTTTAAAGCAGTAATTTAATTGATGGAATTTGAAGCCAAGGTGTTCAGCCAAAAGAACCATTGGCTTGGCTGGAGAGAAATAATTAGACAGGTCATGGACAACAGACTAATCAGGATTTATTACTAAATGGAGCATCCAGCATCCATGGAAGTCTACCTTTGAGAATCATTTACAAGGGAGCAAGGAAGGAAGGGAGAAAGCTGTGGTCCTGTTTGTTCTCACACAATAGTCACTTTGATAGGACACAATTGTGCTTCCTTAAACATTTCTATCCTGCCTTTCCATTATCAATTTAAACCCAAAGAAATAATCACATGAAGTGTTAATGCCACTTTATAAGGCCTTGGTAAGGCCACACTTGGAATCCTGCATCCAGTTTTGATCGCCACAATGTAAAAAAGATATGGAGACTCTAGAAAGAGTGCAGAGAAGAGCAACCAAGATGATGAGGGGACTGGAGACTAAAACATATGAAGAACCATTGCAGGAACTGGGTATGTCTAGTTTAATGAAAAGGAGGACTAGGGGAGAGATGATAGCAGTGTTCCAATATCTCAGGGGTTGCCACAAAGAGGAGGGAATCCAACTATTCTCCAAAGCACCTGAGGGTAGGACAAGAAGCAATGGGTGGAAACTAATCAAGGAGAGAAGCAAGCTAGAATTAAGGAGGAATTTCCTAAGAATAAGGTCAATTAACCAGTGGAACTACTTGCCTCCAGAAGTTGTGAATGCTCCAACACTGGAAGTTTTTAAGAAGGGATTGGATAATCATTTGTCTGATGTTGTGTAGGGTTTCCTGCCTAAGCAGGGGGTTGGACTAGAACAGTGGTCTCCAACCTTGGCCACTTTAAGACCTGTGGACTTCAACTCCTAGAGTTCCTCAGCCAGCTTTCCACAGGTCTTAAAGTGGTCAAGGTTGGAGACCACTGGACTAGAAGACCTCCAAGGTCCCTTCTAACTGTTATTCTATTATATTCTAAATATAGAAAGATTATGATATTACCAAAACTAAACAACCAAAAACAAACCCCCAACCCAAGCAATATATTAAAAAGATAACAAAAGAATCCATTGAATGTTTTATTCTAGCCGAACTCAAATCCTGCAGCCGTTCTTCCTATGGTTTAATCTCCAGGCCTTTGATCATCTTAGTTGCTCTTCTCTGAACTTTTTCCAAGGTCTCAGCATCTTTTTTGGAGCAAAACTGGTTGCAGTATTCCAGGTGTGGCCTTACCAGGTTTATATAGCATGCTGGGTAAACCATGGTTTACTCCTTCTGTGAAGCTAGTAATAGAGGTTTCTCCTTAATTCCAGGTTGCTTCTCTCTTTGGTTAGTTTCCAACCATTGTTTCTTGTCCTGCCTTCAGGTGCTTTGGAGAATAGGTTGAGCCCCTCTTCTTTGTGGCAGCCCTTCAAATACTGCAATATTCCTACCATGCCCCACCTAGTCCTTCTTTTCTCTAGACTACCCAATTCCTGCAACCCTCATTCATATCTTTTAATCTCCAGTCCTTTAGGAATCTCTCCTGGATCAGTTTCCATCCATTATTCCTTGTCTGGCCTTCTGGTGCTTTGGGAAATAGCTTGGCCCCTTCCTCTCTGTGGCAGCTCCTCAAATATTGGAATACTCCTATCATGTCCTCACCTAGCCCCTCTTTTCTCTAGACTAGTCAAACCCAAATCCTGCAGCCGTTCTCCCTACGGTTTAGTCTCCAGGCCTTTGACCATCTTAGTTGCTCTCCTCTCAACTTTTTCCAAAGTCTCAACATCTTTTTTTGGAGTAACATTAATTGCCAGGTGTGGCAACCTGGTAAGGCCAGGTGTGGCTATATAAAGCATGCTGGGTAAACCATGGTTTGCTCCTTCTGTGAAGCTGGGAATAGATTGAATGGCCAGATGAAAGGGGGAAGCGTGGGATCCTCCTGGCTGGACAGAACTGCTGTTCTCCAACAACGCAACGTGCCCTCCACCTCCGGGAAGGAAAGAGTTAAAAGCGCCAGGTGTGAGAGAGAAGCGGGGGGGGGCTTCTCCGGCTCCGAGCATGCGCATTCCACCTACCTGCCCCGCCGTCTAAGATCTGATTGCGCGCAGGTGCCGCCCGAGAGCCACGTGGAGCTGCGGCAGAAAAAGAAGGCGCGATGCGCGTGGCGCGAGGCTGGTGCTCGGAGGGCAGGTGGGTGTTGGTGAGCCTGCAGGGTGGGGTGCTGAACCGCTGAGACTTTGGGTAACCCCTAGCTCAGCCCCCTCTTCCTCCCTTTCTGGCAATGTGGGCAAACGGTAACTAACTTTACTGGGGTTAACTTAGTTTCTTGGGTTTGCCCAATGCATACAACTCTTGAGGGGTCTTTGATGTTCTCTGAGCTGGGTCGTTTTCATGCAGATTTCCTTACCCAACTAGGCAACATCATCAGGGCTAGAAGGGGTTTGTGTAGGGAAGGAGCAGGAGAAGGGGAAGAGGAGGAGAACTGTGGGGTCCTTGGTGCTCTCTGAGCTGGGTAGTTCTGTGCAGATGTTTCCTTAACCAACTAGGTAACATCATCAGGGCTAATGAATGTGGCTTATTCCCTTGTTTATAAAGAGTAGCACTGGGCTTGGTTGTTTTCTTGCAGACGTTTCCTTACCCAACTAGGCAACATCATCAGGGCTAGAAGGGAGTGGGGTTTGTGTAGGGAAGGAGCGGGAGAAGGAGGAGGGCTGTGGGGTCCTTGGTGCTGTCTGAGCTGGGTAGTTTTGTGCAGACGTTTCATCACCCAACTAGGTAACATCATCAGGGTGAGAAGGGAGTGGGGTTTGTGTAATGAAGAGGAGGAAGACTGGAGGGTCCTTGGTGGTCTCTGAGCTTAGCAGTTTTCTTGCAGACGTTTTGGGCATAAGTTGAGGACTGACTGTAGTGATTTGGCTACTTGGAAGGAAAGTGTGTCATACAAACCTCGGCATGGCACTAAATTATTTTGTTAAACCCGGGTTGAGGTAGCCAGAATAATAATGTGGTAAGAAGGTGGTTAAGCCAAGTCCAGCAAGAGGTGTTGTGAGTGGGCTTTGCGGGCAGCTGTGCGTTTCTTTGAACCTGGCTTATTGAATAAACCACCATTGTCCTGCTTCACAGGTGCCTTCCCCACCTAATGCCTTGTGTTCACCACAAGCTTACTTGTGGTTCAATGGGCTGTGATTTATTGTCCTCATTTCGGAAGGTCCTTGCCATGCTCTGAACTACAACCAAACCCCATGGAGTGGATTCAACCCAGAAAGCTGGGCTTAAATACAGGCAGTCCTTGACTTACGACCACAATTGAGGCCGAAACTGAGAAATTTGCTAACCTAGCCATTTTATTACCTTTCTTACCACAGTTGTTAAATGAATTGCTGCAGTTCTTCAGTTAGTAACACGGATGTTAAGTGAATCTGGTTTCTCCGTTGACCTGGCTTCTCAGAAGGTTGCAAAAGGGGATTGCGTAAGCCCCCCCTCCCCGGACACTACAACCGTCATAAATTTGAGTCAGTTATCAAGCGTGTCCAAATGTAAATTACGTGACCATGGGGATACTGCAACAGTCATAAGTGTGAAAAACAGCCCTAAGTTGCTTTTTTCAGTGCTGCTGTAACTTCGGTCACTAAGTGAACTGTTGTCAGTAACAAGGACTACCTGCGGTTGCACATTGTATTGATTGAATTTCTATTGCGCTCTGACTAACTGATAGATCATCTCTGGCTTTACAATACAATAAAAGTTTAAAAAGTGGTCGAAAGAATTGAAATTGGAATAAAGAGTTGAAAATTGAACTTAAAAACCAAGAGGATGGACAGCCAGGGGGTGAAAAGTTTATCTTATCCTGTCAGCCCCCTAACGCTCCCCCCCCAATATCCCAGGCTAAGCGCCAGAGCAGAGTGTGTTAGACCTGGGATGGTGAACGTAGGCATCTGTGCCCGAGGTGGCACACAGAGCCTTCTCTATGCTTACGCAGGCCATTGCCAGCTGCTCTTCTGCTTTCCTGCTGGCATGGTCTTCGTGGGAGCTGGAGCACTGGAAAATTGCCAAAAAAATGGACATTTTCCAGGACATTTTCCAGACTGTTTTCAGGCTGTTTTCCAGGACATTTCAAGCTGTTTTTCCATTTTTCAGGCCATTTTCCAGCTGTTTTTCAGGCTGTTTTTCCATCTTTCAGGCCATTTTCTGGGCCTTTTTTCAGTCTGTTTTCCTGGCCATTTTCTGGGCTATTTTCAGGCCACTTTCAGGCTGTTTTTCAGGGTGTTTTTCTGTTTTTCAGGGCGTTTTCTAGGGCGTTTTTCAGGCTGTTTTTTCATTTTTCAGGCCATTTTCTGGGCCTTTTTCCAGGCCGTTTTCCAGGCCATTTTCTGGGCCCAAAAAACAGTGCCAAAAATGGCACCAAAAATGCCCCCCAAAACAGCCCCAAAATAGGCCAGTGCGTGCTGGCCAGCTGGTCTTTGGGTGTCCAGTGCTGTTGTGCGCATGCATGCACGTTCCAGTTTGGGTGCATTTGCCAAAAATGTTTGCCATCACTGTTTTAGGCTCCTCTGGAAGGGAGGATCTTACCTCTGATGGGAGAGGTAGCCCTTAACTTATGATCCCAACATTTCTCTTGCATGGTGAGTCGGTTGTTAAGTGAGTTTTGTCCCATTTTATGACATTTCTTGGCACTGTTGTTAAGTGAATCGCTGAAGCTGTTAGGTTAGTCAACAGTTGTTAAGTGAATCTGCCGTCTCCATTGACTTCGATGGTCAGGAGAAGGTCGGGATACTGTGACTGTCATAAATATGAGCCAGTTGCCAAAGGTCTGTATTTTGGGGCTGCTGCAATGGTCATAAGTGTGAAAAATGGTTAAAAAAGAAAAAGAAATAGGCCATGGTGGTGCCGTGGTTAGAATGCAGGCTACTTATGCTGCTTGCCGGCTGCCTGCAATTTGATAGATCAAATCTCACCAGGCTCAAGATTGACTCAGCCTTCCATCCTTCCGAGGTGGGTAAAATGAGGATCCAGATTGTTGGGGGCAAATGGGCTGGCTCTGTAAACCACTTAGAGAGGGCTGTGAAGCACAGTGAAGCGGTATATAAGTCTAAGTGCTTTTGCCCTTCCTTCCTTCCTTCCTTCCTTCCTTCCTTCCTTCCTTCCTTCCTTCCTTCCTTCCTTCCTTCCTTCCTTCCCAGTGGTTAGAATGCACTATTGTAGGCTAATTCTGTCTGCAGCCAGCAGTTCAATCCTGACCAGCTCAAGGGTGACTCAGCCTCTGTCTTTCCGAGGTGGGTAAAATTAGGATCCAGATTGTTGGGGGCAAGAGGTTGACTCTGTAAACCGCTTAGAGACAGATGCAAAGCACTGTGAAGCAGTATATAAATCTAAGTGCTATTGCTATGTCACCTTTTTTTGGTGCCGTTGTAACTTTGAATGGTCACTGAACAGACTGTTGCAAGGCAAGGGCTACCTGTATTCCTGTTGTGCAAATGTAGCTGACTAAATACATCTTCAACAGGATTACTACTTGTGAACTCCCATCTTGAAGTCTACCTGGTGAGGCCTTTGCACACAACTCCGCCTGGTTCAGATCTTCTGCTGGTTTCCTTGGGATGGGTGGTATCCCCCTCGAGCAGAGGTGTCAAACTCAAGATCCCGCTCATGGGGTGCTTAGATCTGGCCCATGGGGCTGTCCTGGAAACAGTGAAGAACTGGGCCGCTCTGCTTCTGCCAGGGAAAAGGGAGCTCGGAAGGCCGCCAGCAGCCCACCTGAGCTCCGTTTTCTCTGGCAGAGGGCTGCAGGAGGACATCGCAGCTGAAAACGGAGCTCGGGAGCCTGTTTTCACTGGCAGAGCACTCGGGCCACTTTTGGCACCCGAGGCAAAAAAGATTTGCCATCACTGCTATATTCTATTGTGCTCTGCTCTCTTCTCTGCTCTATTCCCTTGAAGTACAATATTATTTTTATTCAACAAATCAGATACTGGACCAGCATATGTCCTCAGCTCAGGCCGCTCCCAACACGAAGTGACGTCGAGCTGGCCACGCTCACTCTGGCCATCCCTCCCCCCCCCCCCCCGAGGTCAAAACCAACCCTGATGCGTCCCTCAATGAAATCGAGTTTGATACCCCTGCCCTTGAGCGAAATGCTTAGAAATGAATCTTGACCCCATTCTTTTTTGCTGATGGATTTTTCTTTTCTTTTTTTGGGGTGGGGTGGGCTTAATTCTGCAGGGAGTCATCCTCGAGGCTCGGAGGATGTCTGACGTGATTGATCTTTCGAACTACCTGCCCGAAGAAATTATGGCCGGTGTCTTTTCCTTCCTCTCGATTAGAGACAGATACACTGTTTCATACGTGTGCAAGAGATGGGCTGCGGCTGTGGCTTCCTCGGCGGTCTGGAGTTTTACCGAATTTAGGTAAGAAGGAGAGGAGGCCGCTTGTGCCCATGGGATGGCATCATCGGTCATTGGCTGGAGCTCAGGCATCAAATTAAGCCCTCGTTTGGTCATGTGGCATGGACCAGTCTTTACGGTTAATGATCTGCAGCCCAGCACAATGTGCGAAATCGCTGTTTGTTTATTTAGCGTATGGCATATCATACACAGAGGAACAATATAGATTAACATTTCACCTCGATTAGAAAAACACAATAAAATATAAATGTCAAATACCATCTCTTGCTTGAACAGGGGGCTGGAGTAGAAGATGGACTCCTGTTCTGTCCTGTTCTGTTCCATTTTCTATTCTATTCTCTGTTCTGTTCTATTTTGTTCTATCCCTATTCTATTCCTATTCTATTCTATTCCATTCCATTTTCCTATTCTATTCTATTTTATTTTCTATTGTATTCTATTCCTATTCTATTCTATTCTATTTTTTATTCCATTCCATTCCATTTTATTTTCTATTCTATTTTCTATTCTATTTTCTATTCTATTTTCTATTCTATTTTCTATTCTGTTTTATTCTGTTCTGTTCCTATTCCATTCCATTTTTCTTTTCTATTCTATTCTATTCTCTATTTTCTATTCTATTCTATTCTCTATTCTTCTTTTATTCTATTTTCTATTCTATTCTGTTCTGTTTTCTCTTTTATTCTGTTCTATTCTATTCTATTTTCTATTCTATTCTATTTTACTTGCTATTCTATTTTCTATTCTATTCTATTTATTTTCTCTTCTCTTTGCTCTGTTCTGTTCTATTTCTTTGAAGCGCAATATTATTTTTATTAAACAAATCAGACACTTGGCCAGCATCTTCCCTCAGCTTACAGCAGGTCACCATGTGATCTACAGTTTGACCTGGGACCCCACAGTCATACTGAGTGGGTGAAACTCTGCCCCGTTGATCCAGAGTCCCTTTATGAAATCACTTTTGTGAAATAAACTTTTGGCTTCTTCAACAAATCATGGCCAAATCCGTTATGATGAATGCAAGTCTTCAACTTACAACCACAACTGACCCCAGAATTTCTGTCGTGAGGTGAGACATTTATTGAGTTTTGCCTCATTTTACGACCTTTCGTGCCACTCTTGTTAAGTGAATCACTGCGGTTGGTAAGTTGGTAACCTGGTTGTTAAGTGAATCAGGCTACCCTACTGACTTTGCTTGTCCAGAAGGTCGCAAAAGGCTGATCATGTGACCATGGGACACTGCAACCATCATACATAAATGTGAGTCAGTTGGCAACCATCGGAATTTTGATCACATGATCATGGGGATGCTACTGTGGTCATAGGTGTGAAAAAAATGGTCACAAGTCACTTTTTTCAGTGATGTTATAACTTTGAACAGTCACTAAATCAGTGTTTCTCAACCTTGGCAACTTGAAGATGTCCGGACTTCAACTCCCAGAATTCCCCAGCCAGCGAATGCTGGCTGGGGAATTCTGGGAGTTGAAGTCCGGACATCTTCAAGTTGCCAAGGTTGAGAAACACTGCACTAAATGAACTGTTGTAAGTCCGGGACTGCCCTTACAGGTAGACTTACAACCACACTTGGGAGCAGAATTTACTAAGCAATGCGGTGAAGTGACCTACCTCCCATTTAACAACCTTTTTTTGGTCCTAGTTGTTAAACATAGTCATTAGGTGAATCACATGGTTGTCCAGCAAAGCTGGCTAATTCATGGTGTGATTGGTGGAAGCCAGCTGGGAAGGATGGCCATCATTGAACTCTGTGATGTTACAACCATCGTAATTACATGCTGTAACTACATAATTTCATAATTACAAGTGCCTGAATTGGGGATGTCGCAATAGTTGTAAGTGGAATGACCGGCCATCTCATTCAGATTAACAGAGTTGGAAGGGACCTTGTAGGTCATCTAGTCCACCCTTGCCCATGCAGGAGCCCCTACCTACACCATTTCTGACAGATGGCAGTCCAGTTTCTTCTTGAAAGCCTCCAAGGATGAAGCTCCCACAACTTCTGAAGGCAACTTCTGTTCCGTTGGTTGATTGTTCTCACTGTCAGGAAATTTCTCCTTATTTCTAGGTTGAATCACTCCTTGTTCAGTTTCCATTCATTATTCCTTGTCTCCCGGTGCTTTGGAGAATAGCTTGACCCCCCCTCCTCCTCTCTGTGGCAACCTCTCAAATATTGGAAGACTGCTATCCTGTCTCCCCTGGTCCTTCTCTTCACTAGACTAGCTATGCCCAATTCCTGCAACCGTTCATCATATGTTTTAATCTCCAGGCCTTTGATCGTTTGAGATAGATTCAGATTAACAGAGTTGAAAGGGACCCTGTAGGTCATCTAGTCTAACCCCCTGCCCAAGCAGGAGATCCTACATCATTTCTGACAGATGGCAGTCCAATCTCTTCTTGAAAGCCTCCAGTGATGAAGCTCCCACAACTTCCGAAGGCAACTTCTGTTCCATGGGTTGATTGTTCTCACTGTCAGAAAATTCCTCCTTATTTCCAGGTTGAATCTCTCCTTGCTCAGTTTCCATCCATTATTCCTATACCTTGGGACACTGCAACCGTCATAAGTACATGCCAATTGCCGAGTGTCCAAATTTTGATTACGTGACCAGGGGATCCTGCAACGGTTGTAATTGTGAATAGCAGTCAGTGCCCTTTTAACTTTGAACGTCCCTAAACAACAAATGGTTGTAAAGTCGAGGATAATCTGTAAACAAGATTGCAAACAACGTCCAGTGTCCTGTTTTGGAGCTTGCTACTGTGTTTCCCTGAAAATAAGACAGGGTCTTATTTTCTTTTGATCACCAAAATAAGCACTTGGCCTTATTTCCGGGGAGGTCTTATTATTTTTGAGGTTCAGGAGGCATGGTCAGCTCATGGCTGCTGCTGTGTTGCAATATTTTTGGGGAGGGCTTATTTTAGCGCATGCGCTCAAAAGCCTGATTGGGCTTATTATCTGGGGGGGAGGGCTTATTTTCAGGGAAACAGAGTAGGTGGCCTCATCAAGGTTTCTTTGTCCCTTTCCCCTTCTACCATCCTCTCAGTTTTGACTTTGAAGAGGAGAAGGAAGCAGCCTGTGTAATAAAGATGCTACAGCCTTACCTGATCCATATCAGACACCTGAAGATTGTCCTGAACCAGTACATGGAGCTAAACCGAAGACTCGTCCCTCAGGTCTTAGACATGCTGGCCTTCAAGAGGGTCAAGCTGCGGGCGCTGAACATTGTCTGCCAGGGGTTGAGCCCTTACTTCTACTCTGGCCAAGATCTCTTGCAAAGCATCCGCCTGTTGTGCCAACGCAACAGTAGGATCGATCTGCAACACGTCGATCTCCGGAAGATGCCATTCATCCTGGACAACAACACGGTGCTTCTCCTGGCTTACAGCAGCCCAAACCTTCGCACCTTGCTGATCAACAACCGTGCTCCTGGGGTGATCATCCTAAAACCTGAGGCCATCGTGGACGTGGTGCGGATCTGCCCGAAACTTACTGTGTTAGGACTTTATTACACCAGCTTATCGACGGGACTGTTCCAAGAGCTGGTGAAGCCCAACCGATGGCCGCTCCAATGTCTGGATGTTTTGTACGAAGGTCTGGAGAAGCAGATTCCCGAAGAATGTTGGGCCATGGTGAGCAAGAGATACCCCCAGTTCCGGGTGAAGTTTGAATTCGCTGCCATGGTGGACGGCACCAAGATTCCCGGCGTCCTCAAGCCCAGCATTCCCGTGAAGTCTCTGCAGTTCAATTACCTCCATAACGTGACCTATCAGCTGCAGTTGATCACCAACTATTACAGCCAGACGGTGGAGAAACTCATTCTTTACACGGCCCCTTCCAATGCTCTCAACTCCTCCCTGATTGAGTTGGCCAAAAAGTGTTGCCGTCTGAAGGAGATTCATTGTTATTGCGTGGTTAGCCAAGGCGTGGTGGATGCATTTCTCGCGCACTGCCCTGATTTGAGAAACCACACACTGTCCAGCGTACTCCTCTCTTCCATGTTACCAATCTTGTGTCCCTAACTTGGGCCAGGTGCCAGGTGAATCTCCCCAGTTCTGAAGCAATAAAAGGGGTACGATGCACCTTATTCCCAGAGAGCCAGCAATTTAAATAGAATTGCTTTTTTATTTTTAAAATTTAAATGACTTTTTAAAATAAATTGCTTTCTTTTATTCCGATATTGCGGGACAGATCCATTTTATAAATCGGCCGATCCAGTAACGTTCATGAAGGATCTTTGCTTTTTTAAAAATAATAATCATAATAATAATTTCTCTATATACACAGTCCGTCACAGAAGGAAAAGCACAGAATTCTTGGGGACAATGAAGGATTTCGTTTATTCTGCATTCTGCATTCTAATTCAGCTGCAGATTTTAATACCTAACTCTTGTTCTTTGGCAAACACTATGGTCACTTGTGGTTCACAATAAAGATTTGCATATACCAATCAGTTTCTAATGGTCTTGCTGTTCCCTTAAATCTTTGCCCAGACCAAAAAAAAGTCCCAAGTTATATTAAATTAAAGTCAGAGATGCAGAGGCTGCTGTCTCAAGGTTTTAAGTAGCTTCAGAGCATTTCTAGATTTTGGTGCTGACGTGTGGTTTCTCCATGACCTTAAAAACTGCTCGTTTCAAAATGGGAAGTTGTTTTTGGCATTCTGTTTTTAATTGCATTGAAGCCCAAGTTCTTTCTGGAGATGCTCAGGTAGTCCTTGCTTAATGACCAGTTGCTTAGCGACCATTCATGATAAGATAAACACCCCACTCCCCAAAAAGGTACTTAGGGCCTGATTCCTGTGCCTCCCTCTACAGTTTTTCAGGCACTTGGCAAGGGGCTCACCTTTACAACCAGTTGAAGCATTCTGTGGTCAAGTGACCACAACTTACGTCTCTGGTCCTCCTCCTCCTCCTCCTCTTCCTTGCAACCTCCACTCTTTCTATCACTGATGATGTTACCTAGTGGGGTAGTGAAATGTCTGCAAGAAAACAACCAAGCTCAGAGAGACCCAAGGAGCCATCCTCCTCCTCCTCCCAAACTCCACTCTTCCTAGCACTGATGATGTTACCTAGTTGGGTAGTGAAATGTCTGCAAGAAAGCAACCAAGCTCAGAGAGACCCAAGGAGCCACCATCCTCATCATCCTCCTCTTCCTCCTCCTCCTCCTCCCAAACTGCTAGCACTGCTGATGTTACCTAGTGGGGTAGTGAAATGTCCGCAAGAAAGCAACCAGGCTCAGAGAGCACCAAGGAACCCTCATATCTACCCTAAGCTACAAATCTTCTACGGCTGTCCTTTCTTTACTCCGCAGGTAGTCTGTTTTTTCTCTCCTAATGATGTGATTGCTCCTGGGCGTAGCTACCAATACGTCACCCATGCCTTCAGGGGTTTTATTAAAGCATCCAGAAAGCTCACGAAAAACTTAAGCAGCCGGTCTGAAGGGGCTAAGCGCACAGATTGATTTTCACCTCTCTCCTGCCGGTTGTGTAAACACAAGAGGAGTGAGCTAGTAGGTAGCTGCTGTTTCCTCCTCCTCTCTCTCCCCCCCCCGTGATTTGCTGACCTCCGTATTTGTGCAAGCCCGTGTATTCTCTTTGCATGATGTTGCATCTTTTTTCATGGCATTGTGCAGTTGAAAGCAGGGAGCTTTCGCTCAGAGTATTGTCGTGCCCACCCCATTAGCCGTGTCTGCATATTGTGATGTGTTTGGAGTTGAGCCAATGCCTCTGCTGATAGGACCCCTATGGGGAAAAGGGGTGTTTTCTCAGCTCTGCCCAGGACACTAAGTGGCTCTTTTCCCCCCACTGATCTATGCAAAAGAGAGGAAGGGGGGGCATTGTTGCAAAAAAAACCAACGATGGTGTGAGAGAGTCGTTTTTGTGAGTCGCAACGCCATGCAGGACTCAACCACGGCCCTTGCGATGGACGGTTACACCAGCAATGTGCCGGCCTTTCTTACTAAGTTGTGGACTCTGGTTGAAGATCCCGAGACCAACCACCTTATCTGCTGGAATACGGTGAGTCGAAACTCACATTTTGGGATTTAAAGGGAGGACCACATGCACTCCAAAGGGCTTGGAACACTGCATGTGGTTTTGGTCAACCCAGTATTAAAAAAAAAGATGTTGAGAATCTGGAAAAGAGTGCAGAGAAGAGCAACAAAGATGCTTAGGAGGCTGAAACATATGAAGAACGGTTCCAGGAATTGGGTATGGCTTGTCTAGTGAAGAGAAAGTCCAGGGGAGACGTGATAGGAGTGTCCCAATATTTGAGGGGCTCCCACAAAGAAGAAGGGGGGAGTCAGCTTATTTTCCAAAGCACCAGAAGGCAGGACAAAAAGCAATGAATGGAAACTAATCAAGGAGAGAAATAACCTAGAACTAAGGAGAAACTTCCTAACGGTGAGAACAATTTATCAGTGGAATGGCTTGCTTCCAGAAGTTGTGCGTGCTCCGTTATTGAAGGCTTTTTAAGAAGAGACTGGACAACATTTTGCCAGAAATTGTATAGGGTCTTCTGCTTGCATAGGAGGTTGGACTAGAAGACCTCTGGGGGCCCTTCCAACTGTTCTGACATTGAATAGTCCACCCCTGTCAAAGCGGTTGGCAGGTATTCAACATTAAGTGTTTTTAGGACTGCCTGTACGTCTCGGTTTGTGTGTTTTTCCAGGACATGTCTGAATGATCATAGCTATCTTGTTTTACCCAGAACAATTCCAGTCCACTGTCCTGTTGAATCCCAAGGAAGGCCTGGTCCTTAGTTTACATCAGAAGTTGACAAACCTTTTGGGCTGGTGCGGAAGTCTAAATTATGTTGTATTCCCCCCACCCCCGCCCGAGATCTTTGATTCTGAGTGGATCACAGATGACTAGAACAGTGGGGGTGATATCAGCCATGGCAATAATGATACCGGTGATAAAGCATATTAATTTTGAAAGAAGGTCTTGAGTTCTCAAAGTAGCTCTTGTGATGGACTCACAGGATCACAAAAAGCCTCATTTGGAAGACAAATAGATGAAATGTATGTTCCTCTTATTCCCCCCTCCTGTTGATCTCTACGTCAGGAAATTATTGTGGTCCATGAAAACACTATTGCAAACAGATACGCTAAAAGATTGTATTGCATGCCATGTTTCAGTAAAAGAAAGAGATAGATAGATAGTAGATAGATAGATAGATAGATAGATAGATAGATAGATAGATAGATAGATAGATAGATAGATAATGATAGAGATACAGAAATAGATACAGGGATAGAGAGATAGATATAGAGAGATACAGAGATAGATGATAGATAAAGATAGATAGATAGATAGATAGATAGATAGATAGATAGATAGATAGATAGATACATACATACATACATACATACATACATACATACATAGATACATAGATACATAGATACATAGATATATAGATAGTGAGAGATACAGAAATATATACAGAGATAGAGAGATAGATAGATAGAGAGAGAGAGAGAGAGAGTTACAGATTACAGAGTTAGATACAGAGATAAGATATACTGTACATAAGTATAGATAGAGAGACAGATTATATAGAGATGATAGACAATAATATAGATGATAGGTAATAGATAGATGGAAAGATTGATAAAGATATATTGATAGATGATAGCTACAGAGATAAATAATGATAGATGGATAGATGAGAGCTATAGAGATAAATAATGATAGATGGATAGATGATGCAGTAAATATGGACATGATGACAGATGGCTTGATGATGGCTAAGAGAGAGAAGATTAGGAGAGACTTCGATGGGACAATTGGTACCTGTGGTTAGGTTGCCTTTTCTGTTCAGGTGATTCAGCTGTAGAGTTAGAACTCATCCCTTAAATTTATCCAGTCCATTATTTTTGCCATTGCAAAATAAATCCATTCTTTGTAGCCAACTCTTCTTAACGTCTGTTTTAAAAGAGCTCATGTAAAGTCTAATACTTTCACTGCTGAACAGTTGATACCTTAAGATTTTCTCCTTGTATTTCATCACAATTTCCTTCCTAATTTGAGTCCTTTATCCTGGGCCCTCCTTTTCAGAGGGACATCCCAATGCATTAGTCAGACATGTGCTTATAAACCCACTGGTAAGAACAGTGTTGGGACGCGGTGGCTCAGTGGCTAAGATGCTGAGCTTGTCGATCAGAAAGGTCAGCAGTTTGGCAGTTCGAGTCCCTAGCGCTGCATAATGGGGTAAGTTCCCATTACTTGTCCCAGCTTCTGCCAACGTAGCAGTTTGAAAGCACATAACAATGCAAGTAGAAAAATAGGGACCACTTTGGTGGGAAGGTAACAGCGTTCTGTGAGCCTTCGGCATTTAGTCATGCTGGCCACATGACCACGGAGACGTCTTTGGACAGCGCTGGCTCTTCGGCTTTGAAACAGAGATGAGCACCGCCCACTAGAGTCGGGAACGACTAGCACAGATGTGCGAGGGGAACCTTTATCTTTTTAAGAACAGTGTAAAAGAGAATCATTTACCCAGTAGCCACAAATCAATTATTCTGTATTTGTTTCACAGTTTCTAGAACTTGCCTCAGTTTGTAGACTCTAGATCCGTGATGGCAAACCTATGGCACACGTACCAGAGGGGGCACGCAGGGCCCTCTCTGTGGGCACATGCGCCATCACCAGCTGCTCTTCTGGATTATATTTGCACAATATTGGAAAGATGAAGAAACACTGCAAGATGAAGAGATCATTAAGAAGATACTAGAATAGTGATGGCACCTGTGCCGGAGCCCCAGAAACTCTTACGACCAACTGGCATACGCGCACCAGAAACCAGTAAATCAGGTGGTCAGTGCAGCATGCGCACCAGCCAGCTGGACTTAGAGTTTCCAGGGCTCATGTATGTGCACACTTTTCAGTTTGGACACTCGTTGCCAAAAAGGTTCCCCATCACTGCTCTAGAGCAGTGTTCTCCAACCTTGGCAACTTTAAGACCTGTGGATTTCAAAGCTGGCTGAGGAACTCTGGGAGTTGAAGTCCACAGGTCTTAAAGTTGCCAAGGTTGGAGACCACTGCTCTAGATGATGTCCAGGAGAGTAAAAAAAAAATCAAATAAAAATAGATGAAATTAATTACAATACAATAATACAATACAATAGCAGAGTTGGAAGGGACCTTGGAGGTCTTCTAGTCCAACCCCCTGCCTAGGCAGGAAACCCTATACCGTTTCAGACAGATGGCTATCCAACATCTGAAAGTCTTCCAGTGTTGGAGCATAATTGAAGGGCTAATCAGGTGTAATCAACAACATTCAATCCTTGTTGCAAATACAGTGGATTTTAGCAGCTTTACAAAATGCTAGATGGGAAGGGTATGCCATAAACCTATGGAAAACACCTCTGGATGATTTGCGTGTGTAAGGTACTTTAAAAAAAAATCTCATGTACTGTTCAGCTGCCAGTCCAGATGGCAGGCTTCCCGAAGCGTCTTTTATGATGAATAATGGATTTTGCTGCCCATAAACTCGAACTACACCTTTCGAACCATGTTAAGAAATGCTATCACACCTTGTATATCATTTCTAGAATGTCTAGTTGAATGAAAAGAAGGACTAGGGGAGACACGATAGCCATGTTCCAATATCTCAGGGGTTGCCACAAAGAAGTGGGAGTCAAACTATTCTCCAAAGCACCTGAGGGTAGAACAAGAATCAATGGGTGGAAACTAATCAAGGAGAGAAGCAACTTAGAACCGAGGAGAAATTTCCTGACAGTGAGAACAATTAATCAGTGGAACTACTTGCCTCCAGAGGTTGTGAATGCTCCAACACTGGAGGTTTTTAAGATGTTGGATAGCCATTTGTCTGAAACAGTCTTCTAGTCCTCCCTAGGCAGGGGGTTGGACTAGAAGAGGTAGAGGCAGGTATTTCTTCTCTTTGAGCATACTTGAGAATGTACCTGCTGAACAAAACTCCACATTGGCAACAGGGAAGGGCATCCGGCCATTAAAACACTCTGCTAGTCCATTCAGTTGCCCAGACTCCACCCCACGAGGGATGATGGGGTCATTAAAATGGAATGGAAAACTGCTGGTCAGTGGAGAAAAATCTGCCCTACCAAATCTACATACCTGGGCTGCTCAGTTTCAGAGACCAGGTGTCTGCTTACTCAACCATGGAATCCCGTAGATGACATTTTTAGCCAGTCTTCCTTAACTGGCTGTCTTCCTTATGCGTAGGTTTTAATGCCCAGAATTCCCCAACCAGCATGATTAAGTTTTGAGATTTCTAGGAACACAAAGTCCACATATCTAATAGTACCTGTAGCCTTTGACCTTGCAACCATTCATTTAGCAATTGCTTGAAGTTAGAATGGCACTGAAAAAAAAGTGATTTGCGTCTGATCCTCGCACTTACAACCTATCCTGCAATCAGGTGATCAAAATTTGGGTACTCGGCAGGGTCACTTGATCGGCAACTTTCCCAATCAGTTTCTAACAAGCAATCTCCATTGGCAAAAGCCAAATTGACTTGCCAGGGCATCACTTACTTAACAACTGCAATGATTCGCTTAACAACTGTGGCAAAAATAAAATCAGGCATGGCTCATTTAACATCCACTTTGCTTGCCAATGGAAATTCTAGTTACAACTGTGGTGCTGAGTCAGAGGTCAGAAACCCGTGTATAAGACGCACCAAGGTTTTGAAGAGGCAAATTTAAAAAAAAAAAAAAAGTTTTGGCACTCTGCAAACCTCCCAAAAATGGCCCGTTTTTCGTGAAAGCCCCCTTAGGAGGTTTGTAGCGTGTCCTTGGGGGAGGGCAAAAACAAGCAAAAAAAAGGGCATTAGGAAACATAGAATGTTCCTGGGGTCGGGGGGGGGGGACAAAATTGCCCTCTGAAACCCAGGGTTTCAGGAGGCAAAAAATGCTAGATTTTCAGCCTCTTTTTTGAGGGAAAGAGGTCCGTCTTATACTCCGAAACATACGGTAGTCCGGCACCGGAACGGTTTTGTGGCTCCTGGTGTTTTCTTTTCAGTGGGAAATGATTCCAAATGGCTCTTTGCATGTTTAAGGTTGCCGACCCCTCTCCTAAGTCGAGAATTACCTGTGCATACAAATTAGACAAGTTGAGCTTGTCAATGCTGGTCCTTCACCTGTCTGGGAAAGTCCAGGATGCGTGACCCGTCAAAACCGCGTTCCACAAAACCGCGGTCGACGAAATCGTGTATGTGACGTCATCACAACGCGACGAAAAAGATCGAAAAATTGAAATAAAAATTAAATTACAGCAAGCCGATTCACATAAAGGTAAGGGTTAGGTTAAGGGTTAGGGTTAGGGTTAGGTTAAGGGTTAGGGTTAGGGTTAGAGCGTTAGCGTTACGTTTAGCGTTAGGTTAAGGGTTAGCGTTAGGTTTTTCGTTATGTTAAGGGTTAGGTTTAGGGTTAGGTTAAGGGTTAGGTTTAGGGTTAGGTTTAGGGTTAGGTTTGGGGGGGTTACGGTAAGGTTTTCACTTTATTTTTACATTTTTCGATCTTTTCCGTCGCGCTGTGATGACGTCACATACGCGCTTTCGTCGACCGCGATTTTGTCGTCCGCGGTTTTGTGGTAGAACCCCAGGATGCAGTAAGTTGGTTCATTCAAGATCCATCTCTTTTGGGCAGCATCCCACCCGACCCTTTTGCTCTGGTGGGATGAAGATGATGTCTTCTCAGCTGAGATCAGGTTCTTCCATTTGGGCAAGAGCTCCCCTCGTGTCCACTCAATGGAGGAAAGTCCATCTGTCCCAGGTGTCCATGAAGATTCTCAATCATCCAGGTCATGGTTGGCCCAAAGTTGTCTTTCCAAAAAGGCAACTGGACTTCCTTGTTTCCCCCCCCCCCTTTAAAAATGTTTTGCTTCTCATCCAAGAATAATTTTTTTAATATATTTTTATTATTTACGTATAAGTATAGTGAACACACCGTGATTGTTCTGGCATTTCACTTTCATAAAATCCAAAGTGAAAACAAATAACATCTATGCTACTTAAACAGTGCTAGGGATGTGCAATTATTTTTGACCATTAAATTCATTCTATGCCATTCTAATATCATGATGCATATGTATATGATCTCATTCCTGGTCCCTCTACCCCGGTAGTGAAATCTATTTTCCCCCCCACCGGTTCTGCTTGGTATGTGTGTGTGTCATGTGACTGGGTGGGCGTGGCCATTTCCCCCCACTTTTTAAAGCATTTTTTTCCCTGCCTATTTGCCAGAATCAGCAGGGAAAAAAATGCTTTAAAAAGTTGGGGGGGGGGAGCTTCCGACGATTGCGTGCGCGATCCTTGCAAGCTTTTTTTTTTTTTTTTACTACTGGTTTGCAGAACCAATGAAAATCGTCACTACCAGTTCAGCCAAACTGGACCGAACTGGGAGGATTTCATCCCCGCCCCACCCTAATTTTTTCGTATTCCGACTTCCACCTCGTGTTTCTAACCATTGATAGAATCTGTTCCATGTGTCGTAATAGCTTGTCTCTCCTTTGTCTTTTATTTTTAACATTAGTCTATCCATTTCTGCACAGACTAGTAACTTCCTTATTCTCTCCTCCTCTGAAGGGGTATTTTCACTCTTCCACTGCTGCACATACCCCATTCTTACTGCAGCCAGGATGTGTAATATTAGGTATATGGTTCGTTTATCATAGCCATCTGTGATGATGCCTAATAGAAATAATTCTGAACTCGCCCAAGAATATTTTTCTGTTCTAACTGAAGCACCTATGGGACTACCTCTCTAAGAGGAAAAAGACCACCTGGAGCCCCAGTTATTACCTACAGCATTTCTGAGGTCAATTCAGGGGTGAAATCTAAAAAAAATTCCCTACCGGTTCTGTGGGCATGGCTTGATGGTGGTGGGTCATGTGACTGGATGGGCATAGTTATGTAGTCATGTGACTGGGGATCAAAAGACAGAAACTTCAACAATGTCCTGCTGGAGCAGGGGGTTGGACTAGATGACCTCCAGGTCCCTTCCAGCCCTGGATTGCTGTGCCAGGTTTGTGGTCCTTCCTCCCTCTCCTTTTTCCCCTCCCCCCTCTCTTTTTTCTTTTGCAGCACTGCACTCACCGATTTTTAAAGCATTTTTTACCTGCCTATTTGCCCAAACCTGCAGGAAAAAAAAATGCTTCTTATGATTGTGTGGCTCACAGCTCAACCGTGTGATGCTCGGAAGCTTTTTTTTGTTTTACTACTTCTGGTTTGCAGAACGAAGGACAATCGTCCCTACTGGTTTGGCCGAACCAGACTGAACCGGATTTCCCTTCTGGGTCAATTCCCTTTTGTCCCCATCTCACCTGGAAGGCAAGATGCTTCTTTGCAATCCCTTACCACACCAGGTGTGTGAGGACAGAGGTCTATGCAGTCCAAAAATTGAATTGGGGAACTGCACCTGCCACTGCCCCAAAGTGTCCCCCCCTCAAATAAGGGACCTGGAGATTGGAGCAAAGAGTTGTGGGTGCTCCAACATTGGAGGTTTTTAAAGAAGAGATTTGGAGAATCATTTTTCTGAAGTGGTATAGGGTTTCCTGCTTGGGTTGGACTAGAAGACCTCCAAGCCCCCTTCCAACTCCGTTATTCTGTTGTTCAGTGAGGGGTGGTCTTGGTAACACTTCCACTGAAACAGGAACATAAACATGTTTTCCTCCCTGTCCTGTTCGAGAGATTAGAAATTACTTATTTTGCTACTTAAATCCGATGCCTGTAAGTTGAGTGGATCTGGTGGAACAGATGTTCTACCACCTTGTCCTTCTTCCAGTAATCCTCTCCAGCTGTTCATCCTTGATCCTGTTCCTCCACCTTCATGATCCCAGTTTCTCCTTCCCTCAGCCTTGTGCAATAGGCTTCTCCATCATTAGCCGGGATGGCGGAGTGGTTAGAGCGCAGTACTGGAGACTAATTCTGCCCACTGCCAGCAGTTAAATCCTGACCAAAGGTTGAAGGTTGACTCAGCCTTCCATCCTTCGGAGGTGGGTAAAATGAGGACCCAGATTGTTGTGGAGAAATAGCTGACTATGTAGACCGCTTAGAGAGGGCTGTGAAGCACTGTAAAGTGGTATATAAGTCTAAGGGCTATTGTTATTGCCCTTCCTTCCCTCCCTCCTTTCTCCTTCCCTTCCCTATACATACATACATACGTACGTACGTACGTACGTACGTACATACATACATGACGTGCAGTGGTTAGAATGCAGCATTGCAGGTTAATTCTACCCACTGCCAGCAGTTTGATTCTGAGCAAAGGCTCAAGATTGACTCATCCTTCTATCCTTCCAAAGTGAGTAAAATGAGAACCCAAGATTGTGGGGGGCAAGAGGCTGATTCTGTAAACCGCTTACAGAGTGTATAGCAGTTTACACAGTTTAAAGCACTGTGAAGCAATATATAAGTGCTATTGCTATTTTCCTTTCTTCCTTCCTTCCTCCCTCCCTCCCTTCCCTTCCCCTCTCTTTCGCTTCCCCATCCATCCATCCATCCATCCATCCATAACGTACAGTGATTAGAAGGCAGTGTTGCAGGCTAACTGCCCACTACCAGCAGTTTGATCCTGACCGGCTCAAGGTTGACTCAGCCTTCCATCCTTCCCAAGTGGTAAAATGAGGACCCAGATTGTTGGCGGCAAATAGGCTGACTGTAAACCGCTTGGAGAGGGCTGTAAAAGTACTGTGAAGTGGTATATAAGTCTAAGTGCTATTGCTATTGTCCGTTCTTCCTTCCTTCCTTCCTTCCTTCCTTCCTTCCTTCCTTCCTTCCTTCCACTTACTCAGCCTTCCATCCTTCTGAAGTAGGTAAAATGAGGACCCAGATTGTTGGCGGCAAATAGGCTGACTGTAAACCGCTTGGAGAGGGCTGTAAAAGTACTGTGAAGTGGTATATAAGTGCTATTGCTATTGTCCGTTCTTCCTTCCTTCCTTCCTTCCTTCCTTCCTTCCTTCCTTCCTTCCTTCCTTCCTGCCTGCCTGCCTGCCTGCCTGCCTGCCTGCCTGCCTGCCTGCCTTCCTTCCTTCCTTCCTTCCTTCCTTCCTTCCTTCCTTCCTTCCTTCCTTCCTTCCTTCCACTTACTCAGCCTTCCATCCTTTCGAGGTAGGTAAAATGGGGACCCAGATTGTTGTGGAGAAATAGCTGACTCTGTAGACTGCTTAGAGAAGGCTGTAAAGCATTGGGAAGCGGTATATAACTAAGCGGTAAATAGCTATTGCTATTGCTATCATCCTAACATTTAGATGAATTGCAGAAGAGCCAGGGTTATCAATAGATGCGAACTATGATGGCTGTCATCTCCAATAAAAGAAGATCAATGGCTGGGAGCCACAGTTGGCCTGGCCTCCTGGCTGTGCTTGTGAGCTTTACAAATGTGCTGGCTACTCTCTGACACACAATGATGGACTGACTCAGCCCTTGGGGTGATCCAGCAGGGCAATCTGATAACCGCCATGCCTGGGAAAACCTTTGTCAGACTTTGAATTTATCAGCCTTCAGAGTTGCTGAACTGTCACCCAGTATGCCAGCTCTGGTGAAAACATGGCTTTTCCAGAAAACGTTGGATCAGAAAAAATCCTGGAAAAAACTTCCTGGGCATATAAAGATGATCTGAACATAGTTTTTATATCATCCACATAAATGTTTTAAGCTATATTATTTGAAGTGAAAGAAAAAAAATCAGTTAAATCTATTTTTTGAGATCTGAAAAGTATATTTCAAGAAGTTAAAATTTGGGAATCTGGAGAAAAGAGACTAATAGATTAACAGAGTTGGAAGGGACCTTGGAGGTCATCTAGTCCAACCCCACTCCCAAGCAGGTGACACTACATCATTTCTGACAGATGTCAGTCCAGTCTCTTCTTGAAAGCCTCCAGTGATGAAGCTCCCACAACTTCCGAAGGCAGCTTCTGTTCCATTGGTTGATTGTTCTCACTATCAGAAAATTCCTCCTTATTTCCAGGTTGAATCTCCTTGATCAATTTCCATCCATTATTCCTTGTCTGACCTTCAGGTGCCTTGGAAAATAGCTTGATCTCCCTCCTCTCTGTGGCAGCCCCTCAAATATTGGAAGACTTCTATCCTGTCTCCCCTGGTCCTTTTCTTCACTAGACTAGCCATGCCAGTTCCTGCAACCATTCATCTTATGTTTTAGCCTCCAGTCCCCTCATCATCCTGGCTGCTCTTCTCTGCACTCTTTCTAGAGTCTCAACATCTTTTTATAGTGTGGTGACCAAAACTGGATGCAGTACTCTAGGTGTGGCCTTACTGAGGCTTTATAGAGTGGTATTAGTACCTCCCTTGATCTCGATTGTATCCCTCTCTTAATGCAATTTAGGACTGTATTGGCTTTTTTTGGCTGCCGCTGCACATGGCTAGCTCCTATTTAGCTTGTTGTCCACTAAGACTCCAAGATTCCTCTTACAGTTGCTGCTATTAAGCCTGGTTTCACCCAATCTGCATGTGTCCTTTTGGTTTTTCTCACCTACGTGTAAGACTTTACTTTTACCAGGTTGTTGGAAATAATTTTGGGGCGTGAGATAGTGAGAGAATGCATGATCTCATCTTAAAATTGCCAAAGTTCAGAAACAGGGCCTTACAGAGGTCTTTTGAGGAGAGTCTAGCATCAACCAACCTTGACTAAGTCCTGTAAAAGTTAATCAGGGTTAGTAAGACTTGGTTTTTCTCTCTCTCAGGATTGTAGTTTACCCTGGGAAATGAAATTGGTACCCTGAAGAAATCCAACAGTTAATCATTCCCATATTATTGCCAAAAAATGACATTTTTTTCCCCATCGATGGAGACAGTGGTTGTTGTTTTTTAAATCAAATTTTTATTTTCAAACAAACACAAACACACAAAACATATAACATAAAAACCTCTTCAACTGCCTACAGTGTGTCGATTGGTTACAAGGTCTTTCTGCGTCCTTTTCATAGTCATCACTTGAGCTTTATCAAAAATCACATATTGTCAATCAAATTTCTTTGTAGACATTATTATTATACTTCATTTGTATAATTATCACTATTGTTTTTCCATTTTAAACAAGGTATTTTAAATAGGTATCCATTTATATTATAATGATTCATTATATCATCTTCAATATATCCAATAATAAAGAATTTTTTACATCCTATTCTAAATCATTCTATTCTTTTAGCATTAATAACTGTCTAATAATTTTCAATTCCATGTTTTTCCATTATTAGTATCATCAATCTATTATACATGTATACAAATTGTTATAATTGTTAAATATCCATTAAGCATAGCTATTATTACATCCTTTTTATATGAGGCATATTAAATTTGAAGTAAGTTTATATTATGGCATTTCATTACATCATCCTGAAATCATCCAATGATATTACATCTTTATATTCTATTCTATATAGAATTATTTATCTTTTATAAAAAGGCTTTTCAACATCATCTCCATCATCCTCACTTATAGTTCATATAAATTTTCATATTATCAATCTAGTATATATAAATGGTTTATTATCAATATTGATTATTTATTTGACTATAGCTATTATTTCTTTATCTTATACATACTACTCAAAGTTTAATTACATTTAACTAAATTTTATTGTGACATTTCATTTCATCATCCTGTATCCTTCCAGAAATAGTGCAGTCCAATATTTCTAGCCATTTATAGGATCTGTATTCTAAGTGTTTTCTTGATAAGTCTTATGTGGACTTCTCTTGACAATTTGTTGTTCATTGGATATAAGGATTCAAAGCCCTCCATCTGTTCCTTTCATCAGCTTTTGTTATCACTGATGCTTCTGCCGAAATTACTCTCATTGTTTTTGCCAAATTTTCTCCCCTTTCTTCATCTATGTTTTGACATCTGAGATAGAGATTCAGTTCATCGATCTCTCCTTTCCGTATTTCACACTTATCATTTCCCTCCGCACTGGATTTGCTGTCAGTGTCAACAATTTTCTTATCTCTTTCATATGTCTGTGATTTTTTTGAACTCTGTCCTCAAATTTCATCATTGTTTTATAAATATTTGCAACTCTTCCCTCTGTACTTTCTGTATTTTGATCTATAATTTCAAGTCTCTTTTCAATTCTCTCTGTCATTATTAAGACTTTTTGAATTTCTAACATAAATTTTTGCAATGTTAGTTCCTTTTCTTCTTCATATTGTGCCATTTTTTCCAAGATATAAACACCGCCACTAAAACATCCAAGGCTTTTGCTATGTTTTAAACAAATTCAGTGAAGTTTTTCAGGTCAAAGCTTTCTCTTTCCTTCAAAGAAACACCTGTATAAACAAAACGTTTTCCACTGACCCTTTCAGTAAACAAAGCCAATAGCTTTGTAATACCAGATGTTGCCAAGCCTCTAGCCTCTAGATGGCAGTGTTACATCTTTTCCCTCTGTTTTTGCCTCTCTTTTCTATGTTCCAAACTCCGGAAGAGAAAAAAAATGTTAAAGATTATGATTCAGCCAAGCCTTGTGAGGAAAGAGGCTTTTAATCCACTAATACAAAAAATGGGAAAAGTATAGAGGAAGAAAGGAAAAAAAAGACCAGTCCAGTTTAAAAGTAAGAGGCATTTGTAAAAAGTCCATAGAAAACAAACAAAATTAAAGTGGAAAAGATAACATGATAGTTTTAAACCAGGATTAATTCGCCGCTTGTTTCCTTCTGTCTTCAATTTTATTTTAACTCTGTCTTTTGGGTTTTCTTTTCTCTAATAATAAAAAATTTTCTTACCATTTCAACACACTGTCTCTCCTATACTGCTTCCATTTCAGGGGCTTGTCCCAACCTTCTGCAGCCATGGCTGCTTCTCTTGTAGCTGGCAAAAAGAGCTTTCCCTGGATCAATCAGAGGCTTTGCAATGCCCCTGAGATCAGCAGGACATGCCCTTCTCTATCACCATTCCTTCAGAACTGTTTAGATCCAAACAGGATTGTCCAGCAACAGATATATCGACAGCAATCCTGGAGCCCCAAGATTGCATGTTGTGTTGTAGTGACATAAAGCCCCGCCTCCCGAGACAGTGGGTTTTGAAGGAGCATCTAATACTTTTAGTATTACCCAAACCGGTAGTAAATGCCCGAATTGGTAGTAAAAAAATGCTTTAAAAAGTTTTTTTAAAAGGTTCCGACGATCAGCTGTGAAAATCAGCTGTGCCGCACAATTGTAGGAACATTTTTTGTGTGTGAAGTCAACCTGCTTTTGCAATGTGTGGGAGTCAGTTGGGCAGCTTTTGTGTTATTTTTGTGTCAAGCGTGATAGTTTGTTTTTGAGCTCTCTGGGACTCCGTGAGGTTCCTGCTTGTTGCCCGCCCAGTCACATGACCACCAAGTCACACCCACCCCAGTCACATGACCACCAACCCACGCTCACCAATCCACGCCCACAGAACCAGTAGGGAAAATTTTTGAATTTCACTGTTGTAGAAAAGACGGGACACGCAAGCCAGCTCTTCAGAGAAGGAAATGTTTATTTGCACAGGTTCAGAATAAATGGCCTGAACCATGAGTGAAAGTCAGAAAATTCTTTATATAGTTTATCACTTTCAGCTAAAGCCATCTGTTAGTTTTGGAAACACCCCTCAAGATTTTGCCCTTGAGTTACAGAAAGTATGTTTACAGGATGTCATAATACATAGGTCAGCCAACGGATATACATAGCTTGTATTTTGAGGAACTAACAATATGTGTCTACCACACAGATTAATAGCCAAGCCAACAAATAGGCTAAAATAAATGCTTCGCTTCAGCATATTTCATGTGCAGTCTTCCTTCTAACCCATGTCTAACCACACTATGTCCTAAAAGCAAACCTTGCAATTTCTATATGAACAGTTAAAGCTTAATAAACATGAAGCCCTAGTTTGGTTCAGGCTTGAGGCCTACTTTGGTTCAGCTTGCCACCTTATCACCACTGCTTTATTTTATTTATTTTCCCTTTCAGAATGGCACCAGCTTCCATGTTTTCGATCAGAGTCAGTTTGCCAAGGAAGTCCTGCCCAAATATTTCAAGCACAACAACATGGCCAGTTTCGTCCGCCAGCTGAATATGTGTAAGTAATACTGGAAACTCAAGTGGGGGAGGTTGGGGGTCTTCTGAATGCTACCGTACTACACCTCCTCATCCCTAGCCACTAAACAAATGTTAAGTTGTAACTTGAGGAATACCTGTGTACCTGACAAGCTGCTGACTTGCTGGAGTTCTGACTTTGCCTTGAGCTGAAGTCTCCAGATTGATGATGCAAGAAAGAAGACTAAAGTAGATTCAAGTATGCCCGGTTTTATGACATTTTCCCCACGGTTGTTAAGCAAATCACTGTAGTTGTTAAACAAAACACATCGTTTTTCAACAAATCTCAGTGACTTTGCTTGCCAGAATGGCAAGGATCAATTGCATCTGAATGGCAATCACATCACTGCAGGGGGTGCTGTGATGGTCATAAGTCTGAGGACTACTCATAATTCCTTCTCCCCCTCAATGTATTCCAATATAAATTCGCATGGTCATTAAATGAATGGTGGTAAGTCGAGGATTCCCTGTCTTGCATAATTCAAATCAGTATTTTTCAAACTTGGGAACTTTTAAGCAATGTGGATTTAAACTCTCAGAATCCCCCAATATTTTACTGAGTATTTGGGTTAACTTGAAAGGATAAACTGTTGCTCGAAGGCAAAGTCCAGAGACACTCAATAGTCAAACAGAGGGCATACAAATTTAATAAATAAAGAAGAACAAAATAAACTGTATTGAATAGAAAATACAGTATCTTTTATAAGGATAATCTATAGGATTATTATTATTATTGTTATTTATATTATGGTCATTTATATTATAAACCCCTACATACAATTATATAAAAACTATATAAAATTATAAATAAAATTAATGTAATTGCATGTTCAAAACAGATAGTCCTTGACTTATGAACACAATTGAACCCAGAATTATCCTTTGCTCAGCAAGACCGTTGTTAAAGTGAATATTTGCCCCATTTTATGAATTTTCTCATCACAATTGTTAAGCGAATCACTGCAGTTGTTAAGTTAGGCACATGGTTGTTAAGTGAACCTGGCTTCCCCATGGACTTTGCTTGTCTGAAGGTCGCAAATGGGGATCACATGACCATGGGACGTTGCAACCGTCATAAAAGTGAGTCAGTTGCCAAGCACCTGAATTTTGATAACTGTGTTTTCCTGAAAATAAGACAGCGTCTTTATTTTCATTTGACCCCCGAAATAAGCGCTTGGCCTTATTTTGGGGGAGACCTTCTTATTTTTGAGGTGCAGGAGGCCCCATAATCTCATCCAGTGGCCTGTGGATAAGATGATCCAGAAAGGGCCGGAAGTTCTGTCTCTCTCTCTGGCACACTCCTGCCAGCCCTAGCATCTCAGGGCCTGTTGTTCTTTTTGCAACCGTCACTAAGTGAAGGGGCATGGTAGTTGGGGATTGCGGTAGCGGCTTCCATGGGGCCATTCCACGTGGATGAGAGGTGCATGTGGGGCGCATGGGGCATGTTCCCCCCCCCCCGGAAATTGCAGGGACCGGCTGCGCATGTGATTAAATATTTTAGGGAGGGCTTATTTTCTTTCTTTTTTTTTTTTTTTTTTTTTAAAATATATTTTATTCAATTTTCACATTCCATTTGCAATCATTTATATACAGGGTATTCACTATAAGAAAAGAGAAAAAAAAAAGAAAAAGGGAATAAAACGAACAGAAAAAGGAAACACAACTCATCATTCACAACCCCACCTAACCCTTCCATCCTCCATACACCCCATCTACCCCCTCCAACTTTCCTTTCTCCCTCTAACACTCCCCTCCTACTTCCCTTTCCCCTCAAACCTTCCTTCTCCCCTTACTCCCCAGACACCCTCCTTACATTCCCCTTACTCCTTACATTCCCCCTACTCCTTCCTTACTCCTCCCTCTTCCTTCCCTCTACCTCCCTCCTTGGTGTATGCCTTTATTCGAGTGTTGTTGGATCTGATAAAGGTAAGATGAACCAAGGAAAAAAAAAAGAAATAAAAAAAACAAAAAAAAACAAAAACAAAAAAAAACCACCGTATATAAATACATTCTTGTTCTTTTTAAGGCTATGTTAACACCCCCCCACCCCACCCCCCACAAATCCCCATCCCTAATCCTCCCGACTTCCCAGGGCCCACACCTGGCGCTACCTTCTGTCTAAAATATCTTGTGTACATATGGATTAAAAAATAAAAGTAATATATCAAAAGAAAAAAAAAACAGAGAAAAAAGAAAAGGGAAAAAAAAAAAGGAAACCACTCTTTGTGTTGATCTCAGCCCCACATCTTTATCTATGTTTAAATAGTATAAATCCTTCTATCTATATTTTATTCTCGTCTCTTACTTCTTTGCTATTTACCCCAACCTTCTGTAGGTTCTCCCGTTCCTTTTCCTTAACCTCATGATCCCTTCCGATAAAATTTAAGCAGCGTGGTTCATACCATATATTCAAATATAACTTTACAGACAAGTAATCAAACTTTCCCTTCTAGTAAAATTTACACAGCATGAATCATCTTTCTTTAAAGCAGCGTAAATCAACTATTACTTTACACAGAAATCAATTTCTATCTTAAGATAATTCCAACCAACTTCCTCTTCAAATAGGATTTAAATAACGTAATTCATTCCACATGCATTTTACCCTTTTCCCTTACTTGTCTGATATTTTTCCCTTCAAGTAAAAGTTAAATAGCATGGGTCATTCCACATATTCGAATAATACTTTCAGCAAAAGTCAGTTAACCTTCTATTTTAAAATAGTCCCTTCTAACAAGGTTTAAGCAACATAAATCATTCAGCATTCTTTTTACACATTATCTTAAAATAATCCCAACCGACTTTCTGTTCTAATAAGCTTTAAACAACATAAGTTTTACCCTCATCCCTTGCTTGTCTGATGTTTACCACAAATAACGTAGTTCCTTCCACATGCATTTTACCCTCATCCCTTACTTGTCTGATATTTACCACTATCAAATTTATACTAGCATTTGTTTAAAATGTAATTCAGAGCAATTTATAAAATAATACTTTCAGCAAGAATCAGTTATCCTTCTATTTTAAAGTAGTCCCTTCTAACAAAATTTAAACACCCTAAATCATTCCGCATTCTTTTTACACTTATCTTAAGATGATCCCAACCGGCTTTCTGTTCTGATAAGCTTTAAACAACGTCAATTTTACCCTCATCCCTTACTTATCTGATGTTTACCACTATCAAATTTATGCTAACGTTAATTTAAAATCTAGCTCAAAGTAGTTTCACCCAGCTTTCCCTTCTGATAAAAATTAGTCCGCTTTTTCTACCGGGGAGAGGTCTCAAGCCCCCATTCAGTCCTCAAGCATTTTGAAATGTCTAAATTCTCGATCTCCGTTTTTCTACTTCTCCGAGGGAGGAGGGGCTACCCCCTCCATCTTGCAACCACATGGCCAACCGCTCGGCTTCTCCTTCCGCTTGTCTCTCCACTCTTCCAAACGCGTCAGGAAGTCCCGCCTTCAGAATCCTACAATAGAAATCTTGAGCCTCCGAAACAGAGTTAAGACGAAATCTTTGATTCTCAAATGTAACTGTGATACCGGCAGGGGCCTCCCATCTGTATCGAATCTGTTGGCTCCTAAGCTCCTTAGTTAAAAAGGCGTAATCCCTTCTTGCTGTCAGCATCTGAGAAGGAATATCTTTAAAAACAATCAGGTCTTGGCCTTCAACTCGGAGCCTGTTATTATGAAATTTTTGCACGATCGCATTTCTAGATTCTTTTGTAGAGAAATGTATAATTATGTCCCTCGGGAGCTGTCGCTGTTCCGCTATCAATGAGTTCTGGCGATAGATTTTCCGAATCTGCCAATCAAAGTTAAGTCCCGGGCTTCCCAGCGCATGGCTGAAGGCTTCAGCAAAGGTTTGTTTCAAATTCTCTTGCTCCTTTTCACGGAATCCCCTGACCCTTATCGCAGATGCCTTCCTGTTAAAATTTATCACCATAAGCTGTTTCTCATTGTCTCTAATTTTCTGTTGTAAAATTTCAATATTGGTAGTCAAATTTAAGTTAGCCTTCTCCAGACTTTCCAATTTGTTCTCTATTTCAGCAGAATAATCTGACAGGGCAGACACAGCTGCAAACGTATTCGCCTTCATTTGATTAACTTTAGATTTTAAATCATCATATAATTCCAATACAAATTCCCTGATTTCTGTCTTAAAAGCGTTAAGCATTTTAAGGAGATATTCCTGTGTTAAAAGTTCCCCAGCAGAAGGCACAGGAGACAAAGGCTGTGTTTCTTTAAATTCTTTTGTAGCAAGACGCTTCCTTGACTTGGGTGGCATAATAAATAAGCAAGTAAGCAGAGCTTCGCTCCCCTCTATTTCCAAAAAAGAAAAATTTATTTTGTTAAGGAGCAGTCTGCAGGGAGATAACACCAGCTAAGTACATCAATCATCCACGGAGAGAAATCGCCATTTTGAGGTCTATTTAGACAAAGAAGTCTCTAAGACGAATGGTGCTGGTATTTACGATAGTAATAAAAACATAAATCTCACAGGGGTGGGACCCGCCCGTATCAATTCTAGCTTGAAAAAACTTTGTCTTGTCCTGGGGGGGGGCTAGCCTGTCTGGGGCTGCCAAAAAAAAAAAGGCAGCTGAGAAGAAATGGCTGGAGATAAAAGCTCCGCTTCGGCCGGATCTAATCTCTTTCCACAGCCATAAAAGAAGAAAAAAGGCTGTGGCTTACGATTAGATCCTAACCTACGGGGCTATCCTCCCTGCCCCTTTCTTAGCCAAAAAGGGGTGCTATCTATGATCTTATTTAGATATACAGACCAGATCTCTGAGGAGCTCGGTGGAGCCCTCCTCGGCAACAGGCCACGCCCCCCTGGAATCCAGGGAGGGCTTATTTTCAGGGGAGGGCTTATTTTAGCACATGGGCTCCAAAGCCCGATTGGGCTTATTATCCGGGGAGGTCTTATTTTCGAGGAAATGGGGCATGTCATTGCAAGGATGCTGAAAGGGTCTGAATTTAGATCCCCTATCCATGGGGATGCTGCAGTGGTTGCTGACGTAAAAGCCAGCCATGAGGTCATGTCGACAGCTCTTGAAAATTTGGTAGAATTAGATTTGGCTAGTACTGTAAGAAGAGACTACCAGGGAAACCTAGAAGCAGAAACTGGACTGAGAAATTGGGGGGAAAATATCTTGGATGGCGGCACTGCCATTCGACATTTGGGTTACAGACAAGAAAGCAATAATTTCAGCTTCCCCAATTGGTCTCTGCTCTCAACCCACCTGTCCTGAGTGAGGCTTCCCGAAATCACAAAGCAGACTTCCTTTCCTGACAAAACCCCCTTTTTATTAAGCTAATGTGTATTCTTCTCATTCCCAGCAAACAGCCTTTCAATTTACAACCACCGACCTTATCAGGCTTGGAGGGCTGCCAGACCGATATCTTCCAAATGCTGAGCAAGAAAATACTTGGCAAGGAGTCTCTGAGAGTCACGAACAAAGCTTCACACTAATTAAGGGAGCTAATTGTCTCCTGCAAACTCCCCTCCCCTGTCGCTCCTCTTTTATTTCCTCTGGGAGGGGTCACCGTCTACCTGTATCTTTACTCCTGAGTCGGCCCTTGTTCCTTAGCTGTTCCTTTCTTTTGGCAGCTCTGCGCATGCGCACATTGGGAAGAGGGCTCCCTCTGTTCTTCTGTCCCACTGATCTCCGACTCTGAAGGCAGCTAATAACTGTCGGACAGCCCTGGCCCCCTCTCTGCCTCCGACACAGAGCCCTCATCAGAGCCTTCCCCAGACTCCAGGACTGGCCCATGTTCCCCCCCAACCTCCTCACTGTCCAAGTCTCCTGCCAGCTCCACTGGCCTTAGGTCACAACATCATCCATCTTTTTGGTTGTCAGATTGACGTATTATTCTCATTGTCTTTCTTTGTCATTGTTTATTGTTAATTTTATTGCTCTTACTTCGGTTTATTTTTCATTTTTCCTCCTTTTTATTATTGCAAGCTGCCTAGAGTAGCCCCCAGGGCGAAATAGTTGGCAAATAAATTTAACAAATAATAATAATGACATGAATTGAGTTAAGTCTACCGAGTCCCTTGAGGTCGATCTGGATTTGAGTGATGCTTGTTTTCTTTAAGTAGACTGATTACAGGTCGTCCTCACCTTACAACAGTTCATTTAGTGGCCATTCAAAGTTACAACAGCCCTGAAAAGAGTGACTTATGACTGTTTTTCAAACTTACAACCGTTGCATTATCCCCTTGGTCACGTGATCAGAATTCAGTTGCTTGGCAACTGCTTCATACTTATGACGGTTGCAGTGTCCCAGGGTCAGGTGATCCCCTTTTGAGACCTTCTGACACGCAAAGTCAATGGGGAAGTCAGATTCACTTAACAACGGTGTTACTAAAAACTGCAATGATTCACTTAACAACCATGGCAAGAAAGGTTGTAAAATGGGGCAAAACTCACTTAACCAATGTCTAAAATACACCATCAAAGCTAGATATAATCAGAAAAGTGTTGGCCTGTGCGGAAGCAGATAGGCTCACTCTTGAACTTAAAAATAAAGGGGAATCAGAATATTTTGAAGTCTGGAATAGATTTTTATGACTGGTATAAGACAAGGTGACAAGACTGGAACAAACTGTATATACTGTGATTGGACAGAAGGATTGATGATGTATTAAGTAGGCTAATTGTCAATAGTTGTGACTAGTTGTATATAATGTTAATGTATAGTTACTCTGACTTCGCAGTACTGCATTGTTTTAAATGTAAAAATAATAAAAATATATTGAAAAAGAAGAGAAAAAACAAAGTCCAGTTGCTTTTTGAAAAAGCACCTTGGCGACATCCATGACTTAGATGATTGAGAATCTCTGGAGACATCCCAGACAAATTCATATCCAGTCTTGCTCTGTTGTTTTTCTCTGCACTGGGGCAGTGAATAATTCCCTATACAGTAATTCTTCCTCTCTTTATCAAATGCTGCAAGAGGAAAGTAGCTTAGTTCTTGCACAGATATAGTCCTCAACTTACAACCACAAGATGAACCAGAACCTTTGTCACTGTAAGCTGCCTTGTTGTTAAGTGGAACGTTGTGTAACCTCCACTCCTCTTTCTGCTCCCTGTTGCATGTAGACGGGTTTAGGAAAGTGGTGAACATCGAGCAAGGTGGACTTGTGAAGCCCGAACGTGATGATACGGAGTTCCAGCATCTTTATTTCCTACAAGGACATGAGCATCTTTTGGAGCTCATCAAAAGGAAGGTAGGGGATGCCTTGTTGACATTCATCAAAATTCACCTGGGAATTTGTCTAAAGTTCCATTTTTTCCAATTGCAATGTGGTTGCCTTGTCAGAGTCTCCATTTCCCCAGCTGGGAATTGGCTCCCTTTGGAATTTTGGGAGTATCCTGTGTTTGGACAAAGGAGTGGTTCATGTTTGATTCCATCTTTCCGAGGTCGGTAAAATGAGGACCCAGATTATTGGCAGATATAGGCTGACTCTGTATGGTGTGGTGGCCTACAGGTGGAGCTCTCACCTCACAATCAGGAGGCTGGGAGTTCAATCCTAGGTAGAGGTAGATATTTCTCTCTCTCTCGGTATGATGAGAATATATCTGCTGAACAAAACTCCGCATTGGCAACAAGTAGGACATCCGGCCACTCTGTTAGCTCCATCCAGTTGCCAAGACTCCATCCTGCAAGGGATTGTGGGGTCGTTAAAAGAAGACAACTGTGTTTGGACAAAACAGCAGCCGTGAAAAGAGATTTTATTTTTCACACACACACACAAAAAGCTACCGTTGGATAGTGTGGCCAGTTCCCGTTTCCATTTATTGCAGGGAAGTAAAGTTGCATTGGCAGCACACCAGCACTTCCCTTTGTATACCCAGAGTGGGCAGGGCCAAACATTTCAGCTCTATTGTTTACTTGATGGGAGGGCTGGAAGGATTTTAAGATAGCTTCCTTAACACTTACATATTCCACATCCTTCAAAGAGACCAAATCCATTTAGGTCTTTAACCATTAAGCTGAAGGAAGGTCTTCCTGAGAGGAGATGCTCTTCCCCTCTCCAATGTACATTCCAGCCTGCTCTGTTGGGCCTGACAGTGGGACATATTCCAGCAAAACAATGTTGGGATTGTGAGCTGGCACCTTTCAGGGGTATTTTTCCCCCCAACATTTTTTATTTTTTATTCTCTTACATACCATTTTAAGTATTACATTCACATAATTGTTATTCTTCTTTACATTTGTCATTCTTATACATTTATTATTTCGTTTAATAGGTTATAATATACAGTTTGGGTTGCTTTATTTACCATCCCTTCCGCCTGTTGTAACACCACCTTGTTTTCCCTTCCTTTTCTTCCTTCCTCCCTTCTCTACTTCCTTCCTTTCTCCTCTCCTTCCCCTTCCTTCTTCCCTTACCTTTTTCCTACTCCTACTCTTACTCTTACTCTTCCTACCCTCTCTCCTTCTCTTCTTTTCCCTTCCACCCTCCTCTCCTTACCTCTTTCTTCTTTTCCCCATCTTTCTTTCATTCTCTCATCCTCTCTCCCTCTCTTTTTCTGTTGTAGGTGTCACTTTCAAATCTCAGTTTATGTTTTCTTGGGGTGGTATTTCCACAAGCCCAGATATATTTTGGTATCATTTCTTATTCCCTTACCTTCGCTAATCTATCCTAACTATGTTTTTTCCCCTTTATATCTTGCTCTTGAATATATACTTGCATATTTAATATTTTCTTTTCTGTTTTCCCCTTCTTCCTTCCCTTTTCCATTTAATAGTGCATTGTCTGTGTTCTGTATCTTCTCACTTTCTTTTCTAGCTTCCTTTCTCTAGCCAATCATAAAATCTTCCCCATGTCTTGAAGTACACCAATTCCTCTTTATCCTTATTTTCAGTGTCAACCTATTCATCTCTTTCAGGGGCATTTTCCTAACATCTAAATGCGAGGGTCTCCAAACATGGCTACTTTAAGACATGTGGACCTCAACTCCCAGAATTCCTCATGGCTGGCTGAGGAATTAGGAAACTTGAAGTCCATAAGTCTTAAAAGTTGCCAAGTTTGGAGACCCCTGATCTAAAGTTTGGGGGACACCAAACAGCTGTAGATATGATGATCCACCTTTTTTTTGGGGGGGGGGAACTGGGTTTGTTGCTCTTCTCTTCCTCCTCCTCTTTGTTCTTTCAGGTATCTGTGGTGAAAAGTGAAGAAACCAAGATGCGCCAAGAAGACCTCAGCCGGCTCTTGTATGAGATCCAAGTCCTCAGGAACCAGCAGGAGATGATGGAGTGTCAAGTTCAGGATGTGAAACAGTAAGTCCACCTCCTGGCCTTC
Source organism: Thamnophis sirtalis (assembly GCF_051295495.1). Taxonomy (NCBI): domain Eukaryota; kingdom Metazoa; phylum Chordata; class Lepidosauria; order Squamata; family Natricidae; genus Thamnophis; species Thamnophis sirtalis. Next base: position 28,061,696 of record NW_028261394.1, on the reverse strand, counting down.
AAACGTGGCATTTAACTCATGACTTCATGGCATGCAACATCAGCTTGGGACAGGGGTGAAATCCACTTACTGTCAACTTGTAAACGTTTTCCATGACTATTATCAAGTTGACAGGGGAAAGGGAGGGAGAATTCCATGCATACCTTCGACCAGAATTGGATCTCAGATTTCTACAACAGGCCATGTGAGGCGAGAAAGTTCACAGCCTGCTGCAGCACCTCTTGGTGGATATGATTTATGACACAGACTGAGGGGAGGGGAGGCACAGGGGTAAAGTTCAGATACCATTAACTGGAAATCAGATTCAGCTCTGCAGAAGAACGTGCCAAAACGTTGCTCCTAGTAAATGATTGCATTTCTTTTGAACTTTGTCTCGAGGCTCATAAATTAATTAGGGCATTTTTTGTAAACTTCACACTTACCTTTGCTACTGGTTCTGTAGCAATGTGAGCACATGTGCCTGCAATGTGAGCAAGGCGCCTCACCTCCGCACATGCACAGAGCATCAAAAATGGACGTAATGACGTCTGGGCGGAGCCTGCTACCGAGCACGCCTGCAAAGGTAAGCAAACAGCGAGGTGGGGGAATCTGCTGTGCCACGAGATTTAAATTAGCTAGAAAGCAGGAAATCCTGTTTTCTTAGCTGATTTAAATCCCATGTCACAGCTGATTGTTTGAAAAACCGGTTCGCCCAAACCAGTAGAACCGGTAGCATTTCACCCCCGGCTTGGGGATAGCACCCAGCCTCCACCATGGGCAGCATCTCCAAAGGCCAATAGAAGTGGCCTAAGTGGAGATCGCTGCACATCAAATAGAACCAAAACCGGAACTATTTCTATTAGGAATAATAAAGGGGATGTCAGGCGTCCCTCCATCAATAACCAAGAAAGCAAACTCCCAACTCCATTGTTCATGGAATTAAAATACTTTTACTGGTTATGAAAATATAGCAGCGAAAGTAAAGCAAGACCTGAGCAAGGAAGGCGCGAACAAATACATATCAAATGATAACCCAGCCCCCTCCCTCAAACGACCCCACCCCAGTGTCCAATCTGCAACTCCCTTAGGTGTCATGTGGGTTGCATCTCCAGACAACATCATTACATTGGTATGCAGGACGGTTGGCTTTGACCAGGCCCAAACACTGGCCTCCAGCCACCAGCATGCGCAGAAGATGGTGAGAAGAAAACTCCCTTTTCCATTCACTCCTGTGCCATTTATTGCCATTTCCCGTTTCTATGGCAGCCGATAGTAAGTAAGCGAAGCAGAGGCTGACGGGGGAATTATGAGAAAAGTATCAAATACCTAATTCTACACATAATTATGGCAGAAAGAATCTCCTATGCACAGAATTGGAAATAAACACATACCAACGGAAGAAAATGTAATAAAAAAAATATTGGAATGCGCTGAAATGGATAGGCCACAAAAGAGCTAAAGGACAAGAGGAATCTGAAGTATGGGACTTATGGTATAATTGGCTAGAGGAAAGAGTGGGGGGGGGGAATGGAAAGCAATAAAGAGAAGAAGAAAGGTCAAGAAACTACAAAACAAATACAAAACCGGAGAATAAATAAGAGGTGGAAGTACAAAATAGACTGTAGACAAAAATAGTATGAAATAAGAAACATAAGAGGATTGCATGCATATAAAGGATGTTATATATGGAACTAATAGAAAAGATATATGAAACAAAATATGCATGTGTGTATGTGTGTGTATGTATGTATGTATGTATATATGTATATATGTGTGTATACGTGTGTATACGTGTGTGTACGTATGTATACGTATGTATGTATGTATGTATGTATATATGTGTGTGTATGTGTATATATGTGTATATGTGTATACGCGCTCTACATGGGGCAGCCCTTGAAGAGCATTCGGAGACTTCAGCTTGTCCAGAACGCAGCCGCGCGAGCGATTGTGGGTGCACCCCGCTACACCCACATTACACCTATCCTCCGCGAGCTGCACTGGCTGCCTATTGGACTCCGGATGCGCTTCAAGGTGCTAGTCGTTACTTTTAAAGCCCTACATGGTATCGGACCTGGGTACTTGAGAGACCGCCTCCTGCCAATTACCTCCCTTCGACCAATTAGATCCCACAGATTAGGCCTCCTCCGGATTCCATCAGCTAGCCAGTGTCGACTGTCGACCACCCGGAGGAGAGCCTTCTCTGTGGCTGCTCCGGCCCTCTGGAACGAACTCCCCGTGGAGATTCGGACCCTCACCACCCTTCAGGCTTTCCGCAAAGCCGTCAAGACCTGGCTGTTCCGGCAGGCCTGGGGCTGATGAGTTCCCAGCCCCACTCCAATTTGTTGTGGCTGTTGAGGAGTTTTTTAAATCTGTTTTTGTGTATTTTGTTGTTGTCTTGTTTTGTTTTCTTTGTATTCCCCCCTTTCCCTATCGGTTTCTAAGCCGCCCTGAGTCCCTTTGGGAATAGGGCGGCATGCAAGTTTAATAAACTGAAACTGAAACTGAAACTATATATGTATATACATGTATATACATATATATACATATGTACATACATACATACATACATATATATATATATACACACACATACACACACATATACATATACACATATATACATACATATACATACATGTGTATATATGTGTATATATGCGTATATATATATACATATACGTACACGTACACACACACACACACATATATATAAGAGAGAGAGAGACAGAGAGAGACAGAGACAGAGAGAGTTAAGATTTACATATACAGACAAAGGAAACACAATGGGTATGTAAATATACATACATACATACACACATACATATACATATGTGTGTGTGTATATATATATGTATATGTATATGTATATATATGTATATACATACATACATACATACATACATACATACATACATATATATAGAGAGAGAGAGACAGAGAGAGAGAGAGTTATATAAGATTTACATGTACAGACAAAGGAAACACAATGGGTATGTAAAAGATGTAAAATGTGTTGCAAAGATAATGTGATTGTATAAACAAAATAAAAAAAAATCTAAAAAAAGAATAAAACAAGTGGCCTAAATAGAAGTTCATTGCAGGGCTGACAATGGAGACTTGAGTTTCTGGTACTTGGTGTCAGGAAGAGCTACTGTCTAAGCCAGGCTTGACAACTTTAAGACTTGTGGACTTCAACTCCCAGAATTCCCCAGCCAGGGTTGAAAATTCATGGCTGAGGAATTCTGGGAGTTGAAGTCCACAAGTATTAAAGTTTGGAGACTCCTGCAGTCTCCAACCACCTCTCCAAATCGGCTGTTCAGGCAGTCCTTGGCTGAGCCCAAAATTTCTGTGGCTAAGTGAAACATTTGTTAAGTGAGGTTTGCTCCATTTTACCAACCTTCCTTGCCACAGTTGTTCAGTGAATCATTGCAGTTGATAAATTAGTAGCACAGTTGTTAAGTGAATCTGGCTTTCCCCCATTGATTTTGCTTGTCAGAAGGTCACAAAAGTATAAACCAGTTGGCAAGCATCTGAATTTTGCTGCAAAGGTCGTAAGAGTGAAAAACGATCATAAGTCACTTTTACAGTGCTGCTGTAATTTTGAATGGTCACTAAATGAACTGTTGTAAGTTGAGGACTACCTGTATTTGTATACAATCTTTTTCATAGTTAAAATTAAGTAAATAATACCTGACAATAACTGAACCATGTCTATCTAGCCACTGAATTGTACATGGCTGCCACAAGTTATCATGTATTTCAGCCTGCACTACTAAGGAAGTCTTATAAGAGCCGAGGTGGTGCAGTGGTTAGAGTGCAGGACTGCAGGCTACTTCAGCTCACTGCTAGCTGCAGATCAGCAGTTCAAATCTCACTGGCTCAAGGTTGACTCAGCCTCCCATCCTTCTGAGGTGGGTAAAATGAGGACCCAGATTGTTGGGGGCCAATAGGCTGGCTCTGTAATCCACTTAGAGGGGGCTGTAAAGCACTGTGAAGTGGTATATAAGTCTAAGGGCTATTGCTATTGCTTATCCAATCCTTATTCTGTCAGCCAGGAACGATAGCAGTTGAACTGAACTTGTCTAAGCCCTCAGGTTGAGCATAGTTGCATAGAAATATACAAACCTCTAGATTAGTGATAACTAACCTTTTCGGCACTGAAACTGAACCGTGCGAACACACGCACACGGGAGAGACAGAACCCGGAAGAGCAGCTGGCAATGGCACGCCTGCCCAAAGAGAGGGCTTTGTGTGCCACCTCTGGCTCTAGATGGTCTTGAGGAGCCCCAGTCAACTGTGTGTTAGAGCGATTACTCTTCTATTTTCAGGCAGAATGAAGTTCTGTGGAAGGAAGTTCTTTGTCTCCGGCAAAATCACTTGCAGCATCAGAAAGTGATCAACAAGGTAATGAGGGGATTGAGACAGATGGAGCACCCTTGAGACAGATTCTCAACCTCTGGTGGGCTTCCGTTTGGGATTGCTTAACCATGCTTTCTTTGAGTAGATGTACGAGAAGAGAAGGCAGGGCGGTGGGAGGGGAGTTAAGCATGTCATCAGCTTAGAATCATTACATTCCCACAAGTGGTTCAAGTCCAGCCCCTCTTGAATTCCATTGGCTCTTAACCTGGTGCCAATTTGAATTCTACGGCATAGTGCAATTAATATTGCAATATCAGGGATTTTCAATTCAATTGTATAGAATGTGAAGGATGCGTGGTTTTTTTTTAAAGGTACACTGTACACTGAAAATGGCATTTAATTTCACTGTACAAGGTGTAATGATAAAGTAAACTAACTAATTTAGAACTTTAAAGCCCTTTAAACATGTTTAAAGCCCTCCTGATAAGTTGAGCCAGTTTTCAGAAAACATTTTTCCCAGCCTTTGTGAGGGGCAGCTCATCCCTTGCCAAAATGCCATCTTGATATGATATGCTTATGATAAAAGAGAGGGGTTTTCCCTCCAAACACTGAGATAGGGTAAAGATGGGGTGGTGCATCGTTTTGCATGTTGCATCAAATGCGTTTGATGATGGAGTCAGATTTTCCTGCATTTGTTTTTCTTTGCTATTTCTTTTTTGCACAGTTTTGTTTTTATAATCTGGGCTGTGAGCTGCCTGTGGCTCTGATTTTAAAAGGGGCAACTCTACTAGTATTATAAATAAATGTGTGTCTGCCTTGGTGCAAATGTCAACTCTTTGGAAGTCTTAATGTTCACTTGCAGAATTTAGCTTAAACCAAAAGTATCTCAGCCCCTCTCATCCATCCACACAGGCTTGTCTATGGGATAAACCAGGCTTTTCAATTCATGCTGGCTGGGATTTCCAGGTGTTTCCAGGTGTATCCTGGAGGTGTGGGTGCACTATTGCTGAAGGTCCCAAAGCTGCTTCCCCCCCCCAAAAAAAGACAACTGGACTTTCTTGTTTTTTTTTTCCTTTGAAAATATTTTGCTTCTCATCCAAGAAGCTTCTTCAGTTCTTCCGCTTAGAACTAAAGAAGCTTCTTGGATGTGAAGCGAAACATTTTCAAGGGGAAAAAATTAAGAAAATCCAGTTGCCTTTTGAAAAAAAAAAGACCACTTTTGGGTCAACCTGGGGGATTGAGAATCTCTGTAGATGCTAACTCTGGAGGTTTCCAAGAATATACTGGACAACCGGTTGACTAGGATGGCATAAGGCTCCTGCCTTGGGCAGTGGGTTGGACTAGAAGACCTCCAAAGTCCCTTCTATCCCTAAGGTAAAGGTTCCCCTCGCATATATGTGCTAGTCGTTCCCGACTCGGTGCTCATCTCCGTTTCAAAGCCGAAGAGACAAGGCTGTCCAAAGGCGTCTCCGTGGTCATGTGGCGGCCATTCTGCTCATTCCATTACGCAGCGCTAGTGATTCGAACCGCCGACCTGCTGATCTTTCTGATCTTAGCCACTGAAAATCTATGAAATCCTGGGAAATACAGTTTGGGCAAAACAGGTGCCATCTTAGGTGGCTATTCGAAGGTTGTCCCTGCAAGCAGAAAGGGGGGGGACCCCAGGGGATTCACCGAGGGAGGCTGCCTTATTGTCTGCTGACTGAATATTTTCCCCAACAGCTGATTCAATTTCTGTTTGGCCAGCTCCAGTCCAGTCCCAGCAGCCCTGGGATCAAGAGAAAACGGTGAGTAGCCTCATGTGATGCCTACGTGGTCAAGGAACTCTTGTGGGGAGGGGGGGGCTTCTCTTCCCTTGCAAAGTGTGGAGCTGTTTCAAAGGGCAGAACTGGTCATGGGACTCGGGCACCCTGGTGACCAGGATCTGAACAGGGGTGGAATTGATGAGTCAGAGCTGCTGATTCAGGGACCTTGGACATCCACCCAGTCAGCTGCTGCGGACTTTGTTTGGAAGCCTGCTGGGCTGAGGGACAGGAGACCAATGCCGAAGGGTTGCAGGCAAGCTGCTTCCCAAAACCCACCCCATCCCACTCCTAGCTCTGGGGGGGGGGGGTGAGGGAGATCTACCTGCATTGGATTGAAATGAGGTCACTTTCAGGGGCTTTCCTTTGGGTCCATCTCAGTCACGGGATGCTCTGGGATAGCCAAAGGGGGGGTGGGGTTGGGGAACATGGGGTGTGTGGGAGCAATTTATCCATCCTTCTCTAACCATCGTTGAAGGAAAAGAGATTGGATGAGCACTCAACCTTGTTGTAAGTGGAAGAAGTCCCCCCCCCCCTCCAACTTGGCAAGTTTAAGATGAGTTGACTTCTACCCTCAGAATTCTCCATCCAGCATGTTTTAAGGTGTGCGCTTCAATTCCTAGAATTCCTCAGCTAGCATGTTTTAAGGTAGGGACTTCACTTCCCTGAATTCCCCAGCTAGCATGTTTTAAGGTAGGGACTCCAGTTCCCAGAATTCCCCAGCTAGCAGGTTTTAAGGTAGGGACTTCACTTCCCAGAATTCCCCAGCTAGCATGTTTTAAGGTAGGGACTTCACTTCCCAGAATTCCCCAGCTAGCATGTTTTAAGGTAGGGACTCCAGTTCCCAGATTTCCCCAGCTAGCATGTTTTAAGGTATGGACCTCACTTCCCAGAATTCCCCAGTTAGCATGTTTTAAGCTAGGGACTTCAATTCTCAAAATTCCCCAGCTAGCAGGTTTTAAGGTAGGGACTTCAATTCCCAGATTTCCCCAGCCAGCAAATCCATCCATACCTAGGCTATGTACATACAGTCTGTAAACCTCATTCATAAATTTACAAATAGGATTAAGTCTTCCATTTACTGAATAAACAAAAGAACAAGAACATAGATTTATGGTGTTATAAAGGCACCAGGCTAAAAACCAGGAGACAGTGAGTTCTAGACCCATCTTATGTACAAAGCCGGATGGGTGACCTTGGGCCAGTTTCTTTCCTTCAGCCCTAAGAAACAAACAAGGGCAAACCTCTTCCACAAACTTGCCAAATCCAGATGATCCCTGGGAGTCAAGACTAACTTGAAGGCACCATAAATAAATGTATATATATATATAAATATATAAATATAAATGGCTGTGTGTGTCTGTGTGTGTGTTCCATTATAACTTTGGAACGCCTCGAGAAATTTCAACCAAACAGTACACAGATGACTTACTCTCTGGAAAAAATTACTGTGGGGGCAAGACCCCCCCTAACACCCCTCGGATGTGTGTGTGTGTTCTGTTAAGATACAGCCTATTGTGCCTTAAAATGGCTTCTACTGTACTGCCGTAAAATGGCCTCTACTGTACAGCGCAGTGGAGTTGCCATGGTAATGGCCTCATAGTACTCCACAAGGGGGCTCCCTCTGGTAAGGGGGGAAAACCTAAGCTTAGAAATTACGTTTGGTCCGGACATTTCCCTCCCTATAAATAAATACTTGGGCAATGCCAAGTGGTCAGCTAGTTTGTGATAAATCTGTGGGAGCCAGACATCCGGATGTGGGGGTTTAAACTGCTTTGCTTCCTTATCTGCCCACTAGGCCTCTCATGCTGGATGATGGGAGCTCTGCCCCACAGGTGGCCAAATTCAGAAGGCCTCTGCCCGTGGATCCCTTTCACGAGCCTTGCTACATTCAGTCTGTAAGTTTGGGGTCACGATGCCTCCAGTCTTTGGTTTCTAAGCTGCTCTCGTTTTGCCTGGCAACTGATTTGGGAGGTCAATCAGCTCTTGGTTGGCTTGCGGCCGGGGATTTGAGGAGAGGCTTCTTGGTTTGAAGCAATATCGTTTGTGGGATTGTAATGGTCTGCGAGAATGACCCCGGGAGGTGGAGGGAGATGTGTGTGGAACATGCCTCAGCCTACAGAAGGAAGGAGGGCATGGGAAGCGTTTGAGAAGAGACTCTTCCTAATTTTCCAGAAAGTAAACGGAAAGAGGGGAGGAGTGCTTTCAGTTCCAATAGAAGAGAATGTGCGTAGCTCAGGGTTGACCTGAGGAATCCTTCGGACTCTCTCTGAGCTTGGGGGTTTTCTTGCAGACGTTTCATGACCCAGCTAGGTAACATCATCAGTGCTAGAAAGGAGTGAGGCTTGCTCTCTGGTTACATACAGTAGCCTGCCTGTTGGTGTTGATGGGAGTGTTGTTTTTGTCTTGGTAGTTCCTTGATGAGGCTGTTGTTTACTGTTTGATTGTTTATCTGTAAGGCTGTGAGCAACCTTCATGAAGGAACTACCAAGAAGAAAACGACAGATAGATAGATATCATAGATAGATGATAGATGATAACAGATGATAGATAGATAGATAGATAGATAGATAGATAGATAGATAGACAGACAGACAGACAGACAGACAGACAGACAGACAGACAGACAGACAGACAGACAGACAGACAGATAGATGATAATAGATGAAAGATAGATAATGTAGATAGATGATAGATGATAGATGGTAATAGATGATTGATAGATGATAGATAGATGATAGATAGATTTCGTAGATAGATAATAATAGATGATAGGTAGATAATAGATGATTCATAGATAGAGAGAGATATATCATAGATGATGATAGAGATAGATAGATAGATAGATAGATAGATAGATAGATAGATAGATAGATAGATAATTAATGATAGATATATATTGTAGATAGATGATAATAGATGATAGGTAGATAATGATCGATAGATAATGATATATATATAATAGATGATGATATAGATAGTTAAATAATAATAGATATAGATAGATGATAATAGATGATAGGTAGATAATAGATGATAGATAATGATAGATATATATCATAGATAGATGATGATAGTTGATAGATAGAGATAGATAGATAGAGATAGATACAATACAATACAATAAAATACAATAGCAGAGTTGGAAGGGACCTTGGAGGTCTTCTAGTCTACCCCCCTGCCTAGGCAGGAAACCCTATACCATTTCAGACAAAGGGCTATCCAACATCATCTTAAAGACTTCCAGTGTTGGGGCATTCACAACTTCTGGAGGCAACTTCTGTTCCACTGATTAATTATTCTCACTGTCAGTAAATTTCTCCTCAGTTCTACATTGCTTCTCTCCTTGATTAGTTTCCACCCATTGCTTCTTGCCCTGCCCTCAGGTACCCTATGATAGATAGAGATAGATAGATAATGATAGATAGATAGATATCATTGATAGATGATGATAGATGATATAGATAGGGAGAGATAGAGATAGATAGATAGATGGATGGATGGATGGATGGATGGAGGGAGGGAGGGAGGGAGATAGCATGTCTGTATGTGTGTTATGTATGTTTACTTTTGAGAGCAGACAACAGAGTTTCATTTTTATTATGTTCCAGTGTACCCACATTAAAAAATGACAACAAAACCTATTTTAACTCTTTCAAAGAGGTTATAAAATTAAGTCAGTCACGTGAATGACCCATTTTACGATTGTCACGACCTATGACCATAATGGGCAGACTCCATTATGGTCATAAGTCAAGGATTACTTATATTCCTCTGGAGCTTCATCAGAATAACAAAAGTTATATCTCTCCCCCCCCTTGCTGTTTCTAGCCATCCGCAGAGCCTGCCTCGTGTTTAAACAGCCCTGTCCCAAGAGGGACCATCATTTCTGATGTTCCTGAAGCTGCCCAACCTACTTCAGTGGCTTTACAGCTGCCTCCTGACAGTGAGAGGTAAATAATTAAATGAAAATAGTGGGGAAATGAGGGGGGGGAAAAATAAAATAAATGTTGGGGGGGGGAGAGAAAAAACATGGACTTCTAACTCTTTTTAGCCCAGGAAACTAAGCCTTAACTTTTTACTTTTACATACTAATATTTATTAGTCATGTCTGTAACAACAAACTTATCAGCATGACCCAAAGTCACAGTTTCATTTGTTGCCACCCGGAGCACAAAATCCAGAAGTGATTTCCAAATAGAAATTAAGTTGGTGTTGTGGCCTGCCAGCAGCCAGCAGAGCTGGCAGCAGATTCGGACAGTGAGGAGGTTGGGGAGGAACATGGGCCAGTCCTGGAGTCTGGGGAAGGCTCTGATGAGGGCTCTGTGTCGGAGGCAGAGAAGGGGCCAGAGCCCTATGCCAGTTATCAGCTGCCTTCAGAGTCAGACATCAGTGAGGCAGACGAACAGCTGGAGCCTGTTCCCAGTGTGCCCATGCACAGAGTTGCCAGGAGAAAGGAACAGCTAAAGAACAGGGGTTGACTTGGGAGTGAGGCCACAAGTGGATGATGAATTCCCCCCCCCCCACAAGAGGAAATAAAAGAGGAGTGAAAGAGGGGTGGAGTTTGGTCACTGATCTCCGACTCCAAAGGCAGCTGATAACTGTTGGACGGCCCTGGCCCCCTCCTCTGCCTCTGATGGAGAGCCCTCCTCAGAGCCTTCCCCAGCCTTCAGGACTGGCCCATGTTCCTCCCCAACCTCCTCACTGTCCGAGTTTGCTGCCAGCCCCGCTGGCCACTGGTGGGCCACAACAGGAGCAAAGAAAGGCAGAACATGGAGAGGACTTATTTCTCGTTCTAGGGAAACCAATCTGTTGCTGATCAAGGAAGAAGCCACTGGTCCGGACAGGAAAGCTGCATTCTCCAGTCCTGCTGTCCCCTTGGTTGGATACAACCCCTGTCCGGAGCCCCCCGTGCTGCCCATTACCGTGGTCCAATCGGTCTTAGATGGGAGGACAAGGTGCGATGATTTGCAGCCCGTGTGTTTGCAGCCCCAGGAAAGACAATCATTTTTGGACAGGTGAGGCACAGGTGTCTGTACCCAGCGTTGTTGAAGATCAATGATGCTCCCTTAGGCTGCAGCAGGCGTGGGTTCCTACTGGATTGGACTGGTTTGGCTGAACCGGCAGTGGTTTGGGGCCTGGGCCGCTGGAACCAGCAGCAAATTTTTTGCGTGCACCGAACTGGCAGTAATGCTGGGAGCAACCTACCCCCGGGCTGCAGTTCTGACAACCCCCTAAACCCTTGTGTTCTTTGGTCCTGCCGGTTGGGACTTATGGAACGGAGTCCAGAACAGAAACATGGATCGCAGGTAGTCCTCAACGTCCAACGGTAACGGAGCCTGCTTATTACACAGCCGTATGCCGTAAGAGTCGTAATGTGGGTCGGTGACATGACTATTTTTTTTAACAACCTGTTTTGCAGTGGTTGTTAAGACAGTCATTATGCTAAAGGGAATCTGCTGTTGTTAAGCCAGTTGTTTACTATGGGTGTGGTTTTGCCGAAACTGTGAATCTAGGACACTGCAAAAACCCATAAATGTATTTGGTGATGTTTGGTCACATGATTACAAAAGGGAGCCCAAAGCAGTGGTAAAATTGAATATTTTTTTTACTACCGGTCCTGTGGGCGTGGCTTGGTGAGCATGGTGTGGCTTGGTGGGCGTGGCAGGGGAAGGATACTGCACAATCTCCATTCCCCCCCCCCCACTCCTGAGGCCAGCCACAGGTGGAATTTGCCGGTTCTCCGAACTACTCAAAAGTTTCTGCTACTGGTTCTCTGAAATACTCAACATTTCCACTAGCGGTTCTCCAGAACTTGTCAGAACCTGCTGGATTTCACCCCTGCCCTGAACCCTAAGAATTTCAAATCTGGGTCATAAGTCCCCCTTTTCTGACCAGTTGTAACTTTGAATAGTTGCCAAGTTATCAGCCATAACCTGAAGGCTGCCTGCAGAACTTTGGGGTTGCCCTCTGTATATTTTTATATGAGATGACCTCAAAATCCTGGATTTAAAGCTTACTGCTGCTTTCTCTCTTGTCCTAAACTGCTGGAGATCATCCCGCTTACATGTTGAGATTTTGTAAGCTTTTGGTAAGCTCTTACATGAGAATGCTCCTATTTCATGCTAGAGTACTGAAACCTTGCGAGTTCTAGATTTGACATCTGGGAACTGGTGAAATTTCAGGAGAGAATGCTGAAATATACATGGGATTTGGTGATTTTGCAGGGAGTTGGCGAGGATGCCACAAAGAGGAGGGGGTCAACTTATTTTCCAAAGCACCAGAGGGCAGGACAAAAAAACAATGGTTGGAAACTAATCAAGGAGAGAAGCAGCCTGGAATTAAGGAAAAAATTCCTAACAGTGAGGACAATTAACCAGTGGAACAGCTGGCCTCTAGAAGTTGTAGGGTCTTCTTACTGGGGTTTTTAAGAAGAGACTGGACAGTCACATGTGTGAAATGGTGTGTGTATGTGTGTGTGTGTGTGTATGTATGTATATGTATATGTATATGTATATGATCTCCTTGAGCAGGGGGCTGGACTAGAAGACCTCCAAGGTCCCAGCTCTATTCGGATTGATCTGAAGGTCTGAATTTGTTTCTAAACAACTGTCTTTTTTTGTGTTTCTTCAGAACAGTCATTCCTGATCTCTGGGACGGGGCTGATCTGAATTTGGAAGGCTTTCAGATCTTTCTAAGAAATCCACAGTACAGTCTGGAAACTAACAGATCTTTGGAGGTAAATTTCCTACGCTCGCTGGATTAATTATGGGAGTTGAAGTCCCACATGACTTAAAACTGTCAAGTTTGGAAAACATCAGGTTAGAGACATCCAGGAGAGGGTTTAAAAAAAAACCATGGCTGTCCTATCTGTGTGATTAAAGGTAGTCCTTGACTTTTGGCCACAATTCAGCCCGAACATTCTGTCATTAAGCGAGATATTTCTTAAGTTTGCCCCATGTTACGACCTACCTTGCCACAGTTGTTAAGTGAATCACTGCAAGTTGATAAGTTAGCAACCTGATTCCTAAGGGAATCCGGCTTCCCCATTGCCTTTGCTTGTTAGAAGGTCGCAAAAGATGACCACCTGACCTTGGTACACAGCAACAGTCATAAGTATGAACAAGTGCCAAGCATCTGAATTTTGATCACCATGGAAATGCTTCAAAGGTCGTAACTGTGTGCTGTGGTCCTTTTAGGGCCTAACACATTGAAAAATGTGTCTAGCAAATGTGGGAAATGTAACCAAAAAACAAATTAAGAAGGGGATTTTTATGATAGTAGGTTACTTTTCAGCTTAAGAATAGATAAAATAATGAATATGGCTGTAAATTTAATTGTTACTGCACAAAATATTTGTACCCAGATGACACCCTTGTTTATGGTATGTTTGTATTAAATAAAGTAAAAAAAAAACACTTAAAAAAAAGAAAAGTTTGTGCGTGTAAAAAGAATGGAGAAAGGATCCAAATAAAAACATTTTGCTCCTTGCTGTGCATTTGACCCCAAAGCAAGCTGAGTATCTCTTTCTTTCTTTCTTTCTTTCTTTCTTTCTTTCTTTCTTTCTTTCTTTCTTTCTTTCTTTCTTTCTTTCTTTCTTTCTTTCTTTCTTTCTTTCTATTAGGCCTTCAATCCCATGATCCCGACAAGTGAGTGGACTTTAAATGACGTGGAGGCCGATTTGCCTGGGGTAAGAGACGGACCTGCAGAAGGGGAGACACACACAGATGTGGTATCGCATCCACAGAGAGAGAGCCTCAAGGTCACACAAAGCTTTAGTACTGCTTTAATATTGCACTGGTGAGGCCACACTTGGAATAGTGCACCCAGTTCTGGCCACCACAATATATACAAAAAGATGTTGAGACTCTAGAAAGAGGGCAGAGAAGAGCAACCAAGAGGATTAGGAATCAGGAGGCTAAACTGTATGATGAACAATTGAGGGAATTAGCTATGCCTATCATGGAGGGAAGGATTAAGGGTGACATGATAGCTGTCACTGAGATTATTCTTAGTCGATTATTCTCCAAAGCACCAGAGTGTAGGACAAGGAGTAATGGATGGAAGATTAACAAGGAGGTCGTAACTGTGTGCTGTGGTCCTTTTAGGGCCTAAAACTATCTAGAACTAAGGAGAAACTTATTGAAAATGAGAACAATTAATCAGTGTAACGGCTTGCTTCCAGAAGTTGTGGATGCTCCATTACTGGGGGCTTTTAAGAAGAGATTGGACAACATTTGTCTGAAATGGTATAGGGTCTCTTGCTTCAGCAGTGGGTTGGACTAGAAGACCTCTAAGGTCCCTTCCATCTTTGTTTTCTGATTCCAATCTGTTCTCCAAAGCTTCGAACAGGAATCTTTTCCCAGCCAAGACTTCTGCCTGAAGAACATGTATTCAGTAGGGCCACCTTCCCAAAAACTTTGGTAAAGTATGGGTAAGAACAACTGATCAAAATCTATTCTACGATTGCACAAGTATGAATAATCAACTTTCTCAAGTAAGGTCAATGTCATTTCTTTAATAAAATGAGGTTTGATAGGTGGACACAGGTAGAATGGTATGGGCCAGGTCTCCTGCTTGACTAGAAAGCCTCCAACCTATCATTTAACTAGTGGGACATTGCTATGATCTGCATCACTTCCAAGTGAATTTTCCATCGTGTGCAATCTGATTTCTTTAACTTTAATATTTATCTGGGCATATACGCTTTGGACAGTGAAATGGGCAGCATATAATTTTAATAAATAAAATAAACTTGCACCTTTCTGAAGTGCATAAGCAGTGAAGTCTTTGGACTGTGGCCATCAGACATCTAGGGGGTGGTACTCATCTCCGTTTCAAAGCCAAAGAGCCAGCGCTGTCCGAAGACGTCTCCGTGGTCATGTGGCCAGCATGACTAAAAGCCCAAGGCACACAGAACGCTTTTACCTTCCCACCAAAGGTGGTCCCTATTTTTCTATTTGCATTTTTATGTGCTTTCAAACTGCTCGGTTGGCAGAAGCTGGGACAAATAATGGGAGCTCATTCCGTTACACGGTGCTAGGGATTCGAACCCCCGAACTGCTGACCTTTCCGATGGACAAGCTCAGCGTCTTAGCACCTGAGCAGCCAGGTCCCTTTTGTGTGTGTTTACTCTCCCATAAATAGAGTGGAATCATTCGTAACCACTTTTCTTTTGGCCTGCATCTCCATTTGTGATTGCAGGGCTGCCAGTAGGTTATCAAGGTGGCAGGACAGGAAGGAAGGAAGGAAGGAAGGAAGGCAGGAAGAAAGAACGGATGGAAGCTAATCAAAGAGAGATCCAGCCTAGAACAAAGGAGAAATTTCCCTGACAGTGAGAACAAGTAATGAGAAGAACAGCTTCCCTCCAGAAGTTGTGGATTCTCCATCACTGGAGGCTGTTAAGAAGAGACTAGACAGCCATTTGTCCAGAATGGTACAGGGTCTCCTGCTTGAGCAGGGGGCTGGACTAGAAGACCTCCAAGGTCCCTTCCCAATCTGTTGTTCTGTTATTCTCTTATTCTGTCCTATTCTGGATCAGCCAGTTTTTAAAAATCATCACTACCTCTCTCTCTTCTTTCCTTGGTCAATTACTCTGCATAGTTTTACCGTAGTTTGTGCTGTTGTTATTATTATCATTATTATTATTTGCATTATCTGCAGATGCTCACTGTGGGACAACTGGAGAAGAACATAACTAAGAAGTCCACCTGACGACAAGAGCCTCATCTTCAGTACCTCTTGCCCGGGAGCTGAATATTGACATCTGAGAAACACGGCTTTGTCTGCTGGCTTTGTCTGGGATTCCGGTCACACACACACACACACACACACACACACACACACACACTCACACACACACACACTCACACACACACACACGCACTCACACACACACACACTCACACACTCACACACGCACACTCACACTTCATAAGGAAAGACTACTCTTCCGAGATAACTCTTGTGCTGCTATTTTGACCAGTTCAGGACACTCTTTTCGAATGGAGAGCTCCATGCGTTCAACTGGTTTTTTTGGAGGGGGGGATGGGGGAGGCCATGCATTCAACTGGTTTGTTCTGCATACTCTCGCAGTCTCCTCCAACCTGGTGCCCTCCAGATATTTTGGACTACAACTTACTTCATCCACAGCCGGCGTGGTGATTAGCCAACCACACATTGTGTATTAGCATATCTGTTTACTTAGGCTGTTCAACAAACATGACCTCATGTAGGAATCAGTATCCAATCAAGTGACCCTTTTACTCTTCTGTCCGCTCGGCTCATGTTTTTGACTTCTCTTGAATTCCCAGTTGATGTTTCGGATTTGGGATTTGGGGCCAGCTCTCAAATTCCTGGAGTTTCTTGAATTAGCTTAAAGATCAAACTTTAAGCTTTAGATGCCAAAATGCTTTGAGGACTATGAAAAATACCTGTGGCTTATTTTTTGATATCTTTCCTTTTGAGGACTAATTGGAAGACAAGAGTATGTGAGATCATGTCATCCCATTGCTCTTTATCAGGGATGAGCAGCTATGGTGACCACTTCAACTCCCAGAATTCCTGTGCGGGCTTAGGAATTGTGGGAGTTGAAGTTCACAGGTCATAAAAGTTGCCATAGCCGTCCATCATCTTTTAACAACCTCATAATCCCTTTTGGGGTGGAGTCTGGGCAACTGAATGGAGCTAAGAGTTTACTGGCTGGATGCCTTTCCTGTCTCCAATGCGGAGTTTTGTTCACCGCACCACTCTTTGCCATAGCTGTCCATCCCTGCTCTATATTACTGGCCCTTCAACTACCAGAACCCAATTCAACCAAAGGGGGCAGTGTTGCTGTAGAATTGCTTTCCCCTTTTTTTCCTCCTTTGGAGCATGTAATGCCCCAAGCAGCCACAGGGGGCAGTATGTGGCACATACAGCAAGAATAGCTTATCCAACAGTCCATTTTGAGTGTGGTCCTTGACTTATGACCACACTTTGGAACATAATTTCCATTGATAGGCTAGGCCAGTGGTAGTCAACCTGGTCCCTACCGCCCACTAGTGAGCGTTCCAGCTTTCATGGTGGGCGGTAGGGGTTTGCTGTAACTCTGCTTTATAAATTTTATAAAGTAAAGTTACTTCCCTACTTTATAAATCACCATTACTGTGGAACCGGTGGGCGGTTAGAAAATTTTACTACCAACAGAGATACAAAAGTGGGCGGTAGGTATAAAAAGGTTGACTACCCCTGGGCTAGGTGGTTAAGTGAGTTAGTCCCGATTTTATGATCATTTTTGCCACGGTTGTTAAGTGAATCACTGCAGCTGTTAAGTGAATCACATGGTCCAGCTTCTCCCATTGACTTTGCTTCTCAGAAACCAGCTGGGAAGGTCATATATCCTGGTATACTGCAATGTCATAAAGATACGCCAATTTGCAAGGGTCCAAATTTTGATTGTGTGGCTGTGGGGATGCTATGATGGTTGTAAGCGCGAGGACCGGTGGCAAGTGACTTTTTCCAGTGCCATTGTAAGGTCATTGAATGAATGAATGGCGGTTAAATTCACAGATTACCTATAGGTAAGCAGGCAATAACCCAATGCATTTAAGACATAACATATACTGCCCCCCAGTGGCCCACATAGGTATAAACCGCTCTGCAGGGAAAATGCTTTTAAACCAAGGGATTGACTTCTCCAGGAATCTTACCCTTAATTTGTTGATAGTTGGCCAATGTCCTTTTTTCATTTTTTCTTTTTCTCTTTTAAAGGGACTTCGTGTGTTCTCTTACAGGAAAAAACAAAGCTTGAAAGAATCCTGTGTTTGTTTCTTTTGTATATTGATAATGATCACCTCACCACCCTGCGTTGCACGGTTTAATTAATTTATTTGTACCACTCCTTTATTATTATTATTATTATAAATAACTCAAAGCAGAAAACATACCTCCTTCCTCCTTCTATTTTTACCACAATACAATACAATAGCAGAGTTGGAAGGGACCTTGGAGGTCTTCTAGTCCAACCCCTGCCTAGGCAGGAAACCTTATAATGTTTCAGACAAATGGCTATCCAACATCCTCTTAAAGACTTCCAGTGTTGGGGCATTCACAACTTCAGGAGGCAAGCTGTCCCACTGATTAATTGTTCTAACTGTCAGGAAATTTCTCCTTACTTCTAAGTTGCTTCTCTCCTTGATTAGTTTCCACCCATTGCTTCTTGTCCTGCCCTCAGGTGCTTTGGAGAATAGTTTGATTCCCTCTTCTTTGTGGCAACCCCTGAGATATTGGAAGACTGCTATCATGTGTCCCCTGGTCTTTCTTTTCATTAAACAAGAACAAGAACAATCCCGTGAGGTCGGTTGGGCTGAGAGAGGAGGACTGGCCCAAATACATCCAGCCAGTTTTTCATGCCTATAGTTCAGCAGTGGGACTCACTTACCCCCCTTATTGGTTAGTAAATGTGAGCACGCGTACACGCTCGCTTCACTCACACATGCTGTGTCTGCGCTCGCTTCACTCACACAAGCTGAAGAAGCTTCATGGATGAAGAAGCTGTAAAAGCTGAAGAAGCTTCCCAGCTGAGAAGTGAAACGTCTTCAAAGATAAACCAGAAAGTCCAATTGCCTCTTGAAAAAGCACCTTTGGGACAACTCTGTATCTCCATAGTCAAAATATCTTGGTTTCTAGTCTGATGCCTTCCCCATTAGACCAACTGGATCTTATAGGTGGGGTTACTGAAGGATGAGCCAATCATCTGATAAATATGGAAGGGGAACACTTTATAGCTTAATAAATAATGAAATAAGCTAGCCACTGGCAAGGTAAGATAAGATTGGCATTTAAAATTCCAGGTGAATTTTGCTCAACTGTGTTGGGTCTGTTGTGCTTTAAGTTCTCCACAGCCACTTTATGAGCAAAGTCAAAGAAAGTCACATATTTGACTTGATATTAAGAATGACTTAACAGCCCTAGAAAACACGTGCAATATATTAAGAGTGAACCGTTTTGAGAATTTCCTTTGAATTTACTGTACTGGCTGAATCTGGAGCTTATGACTTTAGCATATCTCCGATTCTTTTGGGTGATGATTGGTGGGTATCAGAAGTCATGAAGTCACAAGTTATACAATATTTTAGCATCTCTTGAAGATGATGGAGCTCTCACCCCAATCTGGTTTCCAAGCACAGTGGGAGGATTCTCTTGTGATTTACGGTGTAATTCTCCTACATCCTGGGGAATATAGACATCTAAATATCCAAAGTTGAGTTCTATGGATTTGGATGGTATCGCTATAAATCCCTCCCAAAGTTTCACTTTTATCTCCTTTTAATCATTTATATTGCTCCACATTTTGTTCAGAAATGCCTCCTTCCCTCCCTCCCTTAATTGTGGACCTTCATTCTTCTGCTCCTAAGGAAGGATGTGATTCTGAAAAGCATCAACTGGCATCTCTTTGACTGCCAAACTTTAGACATCTATCTGAAAATTTAACTCTTCCCATTCAGTCTGGAACTTCCTTTTCCTCTTTTTATTGCTAAGAAATGCACTACATTAAATTAAACCTGACCTCGCTGCAGTGGAAAAGAGTTTTTTTTTTTTTTGAGGATGAGTGTGAGTGTGAATTCTTTTCATCCTTGGGAATAACCAACCTATTGAAATCCATGTTCACTGCTGATGCAGGAATACGGGGTGTTTGCGCCAATTTCTCTGCTTTCATGTTACAAATCTCTCTGTCCTGGAGCATCTTCCACAAATGTTTAAAAACAGAATTGTAGCTATTAGGTTTATCAGCAGATCCCTTTGCATTTAATTTATAATATCTAATTGATACAATGGTGGAATCCTGCCAGTTTAACAACCGGTTCGGTGATCGTGTGCGCCGTACACATGCACGGTTTTAACAAAACTTACCATCCACATTATTTCTGGGGAATAACACAACTGAGGCGCAGCAATCTGCTCTGCCGCGCAAATCAGCTGAGAGGATATAGGCAGGGGAAGGCGGGTGGGCCCAACTGATCGTTGGAGCTACCCATTTGCCCGAACCAGCTGAATCCCACCCCTGAGTTCATAGTAATGCTAAGCAGTCTTGTAAATGTTTTGATATGTAAAGATGCAAATGCTGGGTTTAAAGACATTGAGTGTGTGCCCTGTTTCCATGTAGGGTGGACAGCCCAAGTCTGGACAGAGCCTCAACTGCTTTCCATCTGCAGGATGATAACACTAAAGAATGAAGGACTCGCTACAGAGGTCTAGACGATCAGGAAGTGCCCACCTTAATTCGGCGTACAGGTGTCTTCTGACCTGTTGTGAAGGATCCCAATAGCTCAGGGGTTACTCTACTTCCCAAGACAGATTGGAAAATTACAGAGTGCAGTTTTCAGATAGGGAGGAAAATGCTCGATTTACAAGACTCTGCCTCATGATTCTTAGCAAATCTTTTCTTCCTGTTTGTGAAAGTCATCCGTCTGGACTTAATGGGGAATCTACAACTGAAGGGCTTCTCCTAAGGTGGGACTCAGCCAGTTAGGACCGGTTCGGATGAACCGGTAGTGGAAATTCTGAGTAGTTCAGAGAATGGGCAATTACCCCCTCTGGCTGGCCCTGGCATCCCGCCCCTGTCGTTCCCTGTCCTATATTCCCTTGTTTTTTAGCTCAGCTGATCCGCATGGCAGAGTAGATGTGTCTCAGCTGAGCCAAAAAACAGCTCAGCTTACCAGCGCTGACACCGAAGGCGATCTTTGCTGCATGAAGCATGGATTTGGAATCCCACCACTGGGCTTCTCATTCCAGCTGTGAAAAATACAAGGCAGGAGGGGATTCTTTTTGCATTGAATATGCCAACCAACAAGCAAGATAAGGAATGAGGTGCACGCAGCTGAGAACAGAAACCTTTATTGAAGCTGAATTACATTTAGAAATAAATCCAAGGAGAAATATACAACAACAACTTGAATAACTTGCTGTCCCAGAAGACAGAGGGTAACAAAACTAGGAAACATTGGATTGTATTGGGACAAAACAAAACAACTGAGACTTAAATTGCTTCTCTTTCCATTCAGTGCTTTAACTGCATTGTGCTAACAGAACCCCAAAAGTTAAATATGAATTCCTACTTGAAATCTTGAGGAGCTGCCATAGAGGCTCCTAGCTCCACGCCATGGGGCAGCTCTGGGTGTCCTCAGTCCAGGCGATCCCACGCACAGGTTGGTGATCAAGTGGCAGGTGGAGAAGGAGAGGGACTAGGCAGATGAAACCATCAGGATGTATCCCACTCTCCGCCTCAGACCTCAGTCCAACGCCTGCTCAGCATCTTCACTCGCTTCTAATACTGGCTGCTCTGCATCTATTGGGAGGCAAAAAACACATGTTTTTTTCTTGACCCAGGCAGGCGAAGCTGTGGACTTTCCAAGGTTTTTTGAAGGAGGGAGCCTGTTCAGTTATTTGGCTTGGAGTTACTCAGCAGGACGTCGAGATGATTCAGAATCTAATTAAACAAGCAAACACATTTCCTAAGTGGTCCCTGGCAGAAAAGACAAAAATTCACAGAGGTCACGGAGTGTGAAGTCTCCTTGAATTCCCTTCATCTTGGTTTCCAGCTCAGCTCAGCTCAGCATCTTAGAGGTTCTTCAGAATCTCTCACTCTTAATCAGGTTTACTTCTCTAGAGGTGGAATTTAAGAAGAGAATAGAATGGAATGGAAGAGTTGGAAGGTACCTTGGAGGTCTTCTAGTCCACCCCATACTCAAGCAGGAGACCCTATACCATTTCAGACAAATGGTTATACAATCTATTCTTTAAAACTTCCAGTGTTGGGGCATTCACAACTTCTGGAGGCAAGTTGTTCCACTGATTAATTGTTCTCACTGTCAGGAAATTTCTCCTTAGTTCTAAGTTGCATTGCCCTAATCTGAATGTGATTTAATTTGGCCTTAAGATGCTGTGTGAACCTAGCCACTGTGATTTGCAAACACTTGATATAGCTTAGCCTTAACTTACATCTTCACTTTGTTGCATGCATTGGGTTCATTCAACCAAGCATGAATATATAGCTTTGCTGGCTGGGGAATTCTGGGAGTTGAAGTCTGCCAAGCTTAAAGTTGCCAAGGTTGGAGACCCCTTGCTTTATATAACTACAGTGGTTACTAGTTTGTTTCCAAGCTCAGTTCAAGGTGTCCTTATCTATGAAGGACTTGGGTCCTGGGTACTCTTAAGACTTTTTACTCCAGGTAAAATCTGCTTAGATGATATGAACAAGCAGATCGGACAGGTAGAATGTCGCCATTTTTCAAACGTTCTCTCAGAATGGTCATGAAATGCTACCTTTTTTTTTTACAGAGCTTCTCCTTCACCGTGGCATGAATGTTGTTATTAATTTCAATCCTCGTGGTGAATTTTTAGGAGAGAGTTGTGCTAACTTCTTCCTTTTTTGGGAAATTTAAAAAAAAAACGACCTAGTGATTTGATACTTATTGATGGTTATTTTGCTATAGACATTTTTGTACTAGTTCTAAGCCACTTAACTGTCTGTGATTGAAGTGCTGTGTGTATTTTTACATAAATTAAAATGTATAAAGGCTAACTGATTCAATCTTCTGTTCAAAAATTACCAGGATCTGAGTTTTTATTTTTGAACACGGTTTCTATATTTCACTTAGATTTGCTGGCTGATGCAGCCTTTACAGACTTTATATATTACTGTTGCTTTGCTTTGTGACAAAATAGTGTGTGAACCTTTCCAAATGTAAACAATCTTAAAGCAAAAACTCACAGATAATGGGTGGGTGTAATCCCACGCGGACAGGCTTATACAGCCAAGTCCTAAACACTGACATGATAGCTGGATTCATTATTCATACTGCAATGACTTATATTAAGTTTTCCTTACTTGTAAGCCTCTATTTGTGGCTTAGTGTTGCTTATTATTGTTATTCTTACCCCACTTGGGTTCCCCAAACAGCTTTGCAGGTCATTGCGTCTTGTTTAGTAAACCATGGTTTAACCAACCTGGCTTTACCCTGCCACATGAACCCAAGCAGTGAAAGCATAATTGAAACAATCGAATTTTATTTCTAAAGAAATATAGTTAAGCTTTAGGCATACTTGTCTGGAACTTGAGTCATGGCAATGGGGCATTTTTTCTTCTTGTTTAGTTTGAAACCTTTGAAGCTCCAAAAAAGAAAAAGAAAAAAAATCAGCTGCCATGATTTAACTTTTATGACTGAGAATTTCCATTGACATTTAGGTTGTACCTTGTACATATGGCAGAAGTACAAGCTAGGCCTATTTCAGTGAGCAGTTCCAAGAAGAAGTAAAGTTACTAAGTGGATTTGTCCCAACATTAGAGAGCCACAAACAGATGATTATGGACTGAGGGCATTGTTTTGTATGTGTAAATTTACCTAGGCAAGGTGATCCGGACTGAATCTCTACATTTTCAGTACCATCTGGAATGAGTCCATTTTGATCACGTCGTGAAGACTCTGAAGATTCAGGAGTGATGTCTTCAATTAAAGGTGCTAGAGGTTTTGCTTGATGTTCCTCGGTTTTCTCTTGTGGTGCAAGAAGATCTTGGACAATTGGCCTAATGGTTTCTTTGACACCGAGTTCAGGTACCATAGAATCTTTTGAAAAAATGGAGTTTAAGACTTCGGTTGTTAGTGAATTGTCAGAAGTGATGACATTGCCCTCAGTACAGCTTCTCTCATGGCTGGTTTCAGAAATCACTTCAATTTTGGGAGGAGATATTTGCTGTAAAGATGAAACAAATAGAACAAAATGGATTTCTTTCTATTATATATAATCCTTGACTTACGACAACTGAGCCCAACATTTCTGTGGCTAAGCAAGAGAGTTGCTAAATGAATTATGCACTATTTTAGGATCTTTCTTACTCCAGTTGCTAAGTGAATCACTGCAGTTGTTAAGTAAGTAACGTTGTTCAGTGAATTTGGCTTCCCCGTTGAGTTTGTTTGTCAGAAGGCCGCAAAAGGGGATTGCATGATCCCAGGAGGCTGCAACCGTTATAAATATGCACTGGTTGCCAAGCGTTTGAAATTTAATCATATGACCAGGGGGATGTTGCAAAGGTCGTAAGTGTGAAAAACGGCCATAAGATGCTTTTCTCAGGGCCGTTGTAACTTTGAACAATTACACAAATGGTTGTAAATCAAGGACTACTTGCAATAGAAACCTGATACCCAAGATTCACATCATTTTAAACCATTTTGTTTCCTAAAATAAATCAAGAATTTAAACTTGCTTACAGTAATCAGGATTAACATCCTGTCTCTTGTGACTTGGTTAGGAATGGTTGTCAAAGCACTACATGTGATTTAGTTCCCTGTATGATGTCAGTTTCCTGCCCCTAGCCTTGTTATTTTAAATAACTGTTATGGGTTTGTGTATTACACTAATTCTACAACTTTTCCTTGCACCTTTGTGTCTTTTATGTATCTGGCAAAGTGGCTTTGTATGAAAACATCTACTTTAAAACAGGGGTGTCCAACCTTGGTAATTTTAAGACATGGTGTTTTTAATCTGTGTTTCCATTCTGAAATTGGTGCAAACAGAAAAGAAATAACTGCCTTATTGGCATATTTGAATTACCCGGAATAAGTAATACAGGGGTTGCTTGACTTACAACTCTAATGGAGCCTGCCCATTATGGTCGTAAGTTGCGATGGGTGTAAACATAACAAACCCAATTTTACAACATTTTTTGTTTGTGGCAGTTGCTAACTTTAGTGAGGGTGGGGGGGATAAATGACCTTTTTGGTTAAGATGTCCTCCTTCGGTGAATCTTCGCCGAGAGTATCTATATCTTCTAAATCAGGAAGTTCCTGAAAAATATTTGAATGTTTATTGAAGAAAAAGAGCTTTTCAAGAGAATGAATGGTGGGTAGGGGAGAGAAATGTCATGGAACACATGTTTCCAGCCCGGCCCTCCAACTTCACCCCATCTTTCTTGTCCTGCAGATAAAACTTACATCGAGGAAAAGTTTTTCTGGCACATCCAACGTAATGTTTTCAATATCTGTCAAGTCAGTGCATTCAGTTCGCAGTGGCCCTTCGGTAGTGAATCTATAAACTGTTTCTAAAGAGATAAAAATCTTCAACAAATTTGGATTCAGTTATTCAATACAATACAATACAATACAATAGCAGAGTTGGAAGGGACCTTGGAGGTCTTCTAGTCCAACCCCTTGCCTAGGCAGGAAACCCTATATCATTTCAGACAAATGGCTATCCAACATCTTCTGAAAGACTTGCAGTGTTGGGGCATTTACAACTTCTGGAGGCAAGTTGTTCCACTAATTAATTGTTCTCACTTTCAGGAAATTTCTCCTCAGTTCTAAGTTGCTTCTCTCCTTGATTAGTTTCCACCCATTGCTTCTTGTTCTACACTCAGGTGTCCTGGAAAATAGCTTGACTCCCTCTTCTTTGTGGCATTCCATTGTACAATGACACCCAGGGTCACTTTTGGTGGTCGGGCGGCCATGCGAATTTGACTGGTAGATAATAAATGAAATAAATAAAATTGATGTGCTAATCTTAGCTTTATGTCTGGTGAAAAAGTTGCTAGCTGGAGTGACCCTGGAGGCTGAATAAGTAGGCACAGAATTGGGGAGGCGGGGATAGTTTCACCTTGCTGCCCCCTAGTGGTGGTAATCTAAGGTCCCTTGTCCCAAGGCAATAGCAAGGATTAATCTATTATTGGTAGATTCTTTTTCTTTTATTTCCTTGAATAAAAAGGGATATTGGAGAGTGCCACCCGTTCCACATTTGTAACGGAACTGAGCTAATTTGTACTTCTTGAGCCAAGATACATATTGGATTATTTCAAATCTTATGCTATCTGACTTAACTTGCAGAATACAGGTTCTCCTCGGCTTATGGCCACAATTGAATCCAATATTTCTGTTGCTAAGTGAGGCATTTGGCAACATTTTATGTTTTTTCTTGCCACAGTTGTTAATCGAATCACTGCAGTTGTTAAGTTAGTGACACAGTTGTCAAATGAATCTGGCTTCCCCATTGTCTCGAAAATGATCACATGACCCCAGGACACTGCAATTGTCATAAATATGAGGCAGTTGCCAAGATTTTGATCATGTGACCATGGAGATGCTGCAATGGTCGTAAGTATAAGAAATGGTCATAAGTCCCTTTTTTTGGTGCTGTGGTAACTTTGAATAGTCACTAAATGAACTGTTATAAATTGAGGTCTACTTGTATAAACATTTGCAATGCAACTTTGCACAAACTAAAAATTGCATGAAAATATGTAAATTTATCTGCTTTAAAAAATAGATTATGGAATAAGAGCTAGGAGGGAGCATATGAAAAATCGCAATACATTAGATCTAGGTTGGTCTGTATTCCTTAGAATTTTCAGATAGGTGTGGAATTTAGAATCTGTGTTTACAGAATAGAATAGAATATTGGAATGAAGAATAGAATAGGTTTTTTGGTGAAGTGGGATTGGACACACAAGGAATTTGTCTTTGGTGCAGATGTTCTCAGTGTACATAAAAAGAAAAAAGAAAGAAAGAAAAATACATTTTTTAAAAGAGGGCAGGTAGTTTAGGCAGTCTTCAATTTACGACCGCAATTGGGATGAGAATTTCTGTTACTAACCCAGGTGACCGGGAAGTGAGTTATGCCTGATTTTACAATCTTTTTTTTTTGCCGTGGTCATTAGGGGAATCACTGCAGTTGTAATGTGAATCATGCAGTCATTTAAGTGTATCCAGCTTCCCCCGTTGATTTTGCTGCTTTGAAGCTAGCTGGGAAGGTTGCAGATGGGGGCATCACATGACCTTGGGATGCTACAGCCATCATAAATAAATCCCAAAGACCCCGAATTTTGATTGCGTGACCGGGAGGATGCTCCAAGGGTTGTTAAGTGCAAGGACCAGTTGTAATTCCCTTTTTTTCCAGTGCTGTTGCAACTTCCAACAATCACTGAATGATTGGTTGTAAATCCAAAACTCACTGTATGGTTTTCCCTTCAAGCCAATTCTGGGTAGTGCTTAGCATCCCAACTGCTTTCTTGTCTGCAGATGCCCTTACCTTTTTCAAAAGGTGTGAAGCCAGGAGCCACCTTTGATTCCTCTTCCTGTGCTTCCTGCTCACGTGCATTACTCTCTGATCTCCTCAACTGATCACCCAAGATTTCTTCTGCAGCTATAGCTTCTTCGTGGGCGCCCAGAGTGGTTTGCACAAATTTCTCAATCTTCTGCTTCGTCTGCAGTGGTTCCAAAACATCTGATGCCTCCACTCCATTTTCGGCCACAGCGTCGTTGCTTGAAGATGGGATTGTCTCTGGATGGTCTGAATAACAGATTGAAAACAAACTGACTTAATCCTTGCATTTGTTGAAATAATAATAATAATAACAGGCAGAAGGATGATTTGTCCTGGCTTCTTTGAATTAAGCAAAGCAGTGTATTAAATGTGAACTAAATATGCAAAGTGACTGAATTAAAACTATCAACAAGTATATTTAAGCAACAATATTGTCTTATGAGTTTTAGTGGTACCGTTTTAGGCTAATTTGTCGAGAAGAAAACAAGGATAGCAGGATGAATTTATTCAGGCCACCAGAGTCACTTATAGGGGAAATGAGTGGCATAAAATTTAATAAATAATTAAAAAGTGTGGTCTAAATACAACTGCCTCCAAAAGTCACAAACCTTTTTCATTGGCTGAGCCTCTATCCATTTCTTTCATTTCCTTCTGTTTCTTCCTCTCTTTGGCTTTTTCTCGGACTGCAGTGAGGGCATCCAAACCATCTTGTATCTTCTTCCTTTCTTTCGATTCCCACATTTCCTTTTCTTGTTTTTCGGCTTCACGCCCCCCTACAGCCCAGGCCTCTGCACAGGCTCTGAAGGGGAAAAGGAGGATTTCCATCAGATATCTAGGAGTAGGTTTCAGCCATTTCTATAGAAAGTTCCTACACGGTGCAGAATAAGAGTTGGAAGGGACCTTGGAGGTCTTCTAGTCTAATCCCCTGCCTATACCCGTGTTGGTGAACTTTTTCGGCACCAAGTGCTGAAATGGGAACCTATGTGCTGAAACTGGAAGAGCAGCTTCCTGGTGCGCATACACATGCCAGGAAGGTGATCTTCCGGTTTCTGGTGTGCACATGTGCAAAAGCCAGCTGGTCTTTGCATGTGCATGCGCATCAGAAACTGGAAGACCAGATGGCCGGTGCACAAGCATGCGCCGGAAACTGGAAGATCATTTTCCTGGTGCGCAGTTGCTCTTCTGGTTTCTAGCATGCATGCACGCATGCACGTGTGAAGACCAGCTGGCTGGCGCGCTGAAACCCAGAAGAGCAATGGGTGATGGCTCATGTACCCATAGAGATGGCTCTGGGTGCCACTTCTGGCACCCATGCCAAAGGTCCACCATCACAGCCCATTTCAGACAAATGGCTATCCAGTCTCTTCTTAAAAATCTCCCATGTCGGAGCACCCACAAGTTCTGAAGGAAAGTTGTTTCACTGATTAACTGTCCTCACTGTTAGGAAGTTTCTCCTTAGTTCTAGGTTGCTTCTTTCCTTGATTAGTTTCCATCCATTGCTTCTTGTCCTGCCTGCAGGTGCTTTGGAGAATAGCACTTTCTTTGCAGCAACCCCTTAAATATTGGAACACTGCTATCCTGTCGTCCCTGGTTCTCCTTTTCACTAGACCAGAGGTCAGTAACCTGTGGCTCTGGAGCCGCATGTGGCCCTTTCATCCCTCTGCTGTGGCTCCCAGTCGGCAGTCGGCTCCACAAGTGATAGGGCTTTTGGTTAGCACAGGTAGAGGAAAAAGGATGCCGCACTAGGAGGAGACTCTATAGTGGGGGAACCAGACTTCCAGTCGGCTCCAGAATTGAACGGGAGGCTTCCGGTTAGGACTTTTGTGGCTCTTTGAGTGTTTAAGGTTGCTGACCTCTCCACTAGACTAGACACACCCAATTCCTGCAACTCTTCCTATATTTTAGCTTCTGCACTCTTTCCCCAAGTCTCAATACTTTTTTACAATATGGTGACCAAAACTGGATGCAATGCAAAAGAGAGGCTTCTTAGCCTGCTATGCTGCCATTGCTTGTTTTATAGGAACCACCCTCAACCTTCTGGATGCAAGGAGATCTAACTGTGTGCTGCCTCTCTGGAGGAAACGTTTGTCTCCAGATGCACCAGAATGGAGAGATCACCTGGAGGCTGTTATATATGAAGAAGTCCTTTGGATTTAGCTTCAGGGGGTTTTGTACACTGAATTTCAGCACTGAGTTTTCTAAAAATGGTTTTGTTATCACTTGTTGTACAAATGTGAAATGCATCTGCAGGTGGAACTAAATGGTTATGAATTTTTTATTAGTGAGGCTGAGAAAGAAGAATCTCCTTGCTTATTTTACCTCTCCTTTGGGAAAACCGGTCTGTCGTCCAAATATGTCAGTTGTTTTAATCGGATAGTAAGTGTCCTCCTATAGTTAGTTATTTTCTTAATGACTTCATTTCCCATTAGGTTCAACACACGCTGTAGAAGAAAACAAGCAGTTTTAGGAAACCATGAAACATTACATTTTGAGAAACCAACTTTCAGTGACTTGTTTTTATCCATTTATCTTTTATTTTTATGCATTGCATTTCCTAGCCACATTATGGCTGAAGGCTTAACTCTGTTGTATAGGATATAATCCCATAGCTTGCCCTGTTTATGCATACTTTGTTTCCCCTGGATTTCTTTTTATTTCCCCTGGATTTCCTTTATCCCGTTCTTTGAAAAACATCACCTATGGACATGTGAGCTCCAGAAACCAAAAATAAGGCTACGTTAGCATAGACTTACAACGGGGTGTTTGTTGTCCATTCAAAAAAAGAAAAAAAGGGAAAATCACTTGTGAAAGTGAAAAAGTGACATGACAATTTTTCACACCTGCAATCACTGCAGCATCTCCATGGTCATGTGATCAAAATTCAGACCCTTTTGCGACCTTCTGACATGCACAGTCAATGGGAAGCCCGATTCGCTGAACAACGGTGGGAAAATGGGGCAAAACTCGCTTAACAAACATTTTGCTTAGCAATAGAAATTTTGAGCTCGGTTGAGGACTACCTATAAAAAAATGAAGCTCTTCGAATTGCTGAATGTGGGTGAATCAGGCAATGTGGGGCCTAAGAGCTGGTGGATATTGGCTCACCAAATCAGGCATGGTTTCCAGGACTTCTAAAATATGTGGATCGTCCAGCTTATTGTGAGAGAGATCGAGCACACTGATACTCGGGCATTCCTGCAAGTGCTGTATGTCTTCCACTGTGCGTAACATATTGTGAGCAATCTGGAGAGTGTGGAGAACTTTCAAACAAGCTGTTGAAAAATAATACTAGTTAGATTAAAATCACCATCTCCTTTTAACGGCCCCATCATCCCTTGCATTGGGGTGGAGTCTGGGCAACTGAATGGAGCTGAGTGTTTTAATGGCCAGATGCCCTTTCTGTCGCCAATGCGGAATTTTGTTCAGCAGATACAATCTCATTGTGTCCAGAGAGAGAAATATCTGCCTCTACCTAGGATTGAACCCACAGCCTCCTGATTGTGAGGCAAGAGCTCCACCTCTAGGCCACTGCATCACTCACTAGTTAGAATAAAATGTCCTGAGATAATTTATTTTTTGAATTGTCGGGAAGGGTCATTGTGGCTCTTGGTAGCATTGTGTAGCCTTACAGTTGTTAGGAAAATATTAACAATCCTGAGGGTTTTGTTTGTACGTGTGTGTGTGTTCTTTCCAAATTTACCTTAGAACAAGGATAACAATCTTAAAGTTAGAATTACCTAAAGCCCACCCAAGGCTGTCAGTTTTAGACACTAGGGCAAGATAATCAATTGAAGGTCAAAATAAATATTTTGTATTTATTGATCTATCTGTCTTTTAACAGAACAAAATATTTGTACTCAGGGTTGATCTGCGAGTCTTGCTGGCTGGGGAATGCTGGGAAGTTGAAGTTCAGCTCTCTTAAAGTGGCCAACATTGGAAACAATGGCTTAGTTTATTGAGTGAATGCAGAAAACTGGGGTTAGCATGACATAGCTAATGCCTTAGTATGTTACGGGAAGCCAGCCAATTGCGAATATTTTCAAAAAGCAAAGTCAAATAAACCATTCGTGTGATGTGGGACTCAGCTAATGGTCTGAGTTTGAGAAAGGGCAATTTAGATTATCTGCTGGGGAAACAGAAGGGGTGCATCAAACATCACACATTAAGTGATTGACTTTAGAACACCAGAAACTATTATGGTTGTTTTGCTCTGTGTTTTAGTACAGAGACCCCCCCCCTCCCTCCCTCCCAATATCTATCTATATCCATCCATCCATCCATCCATCCATCCATCCATTCATCCACCTCTCTCAATCTCTCTCCATCCATCCCTATCTTCCACCCCTCTCTCTCCACCCATCCATCTCCATCCATCCATCTATCCATTCATCCACCTCTCTCAATCTCTCTCAATCCATCCCTATCTTCCACCCCTCTCTCTCCATCCATCCATCTCCATCCATCCATCCATCCCTCTCCATCCATCCATCCATCCATCCATCCATATCTATCTATCTATCTATCTATCTATCTATCTATCTATCTATCTATCTATCTATCTATCTAATCTCTATCCATCAATCTAATCTCCATCCATCTCTCTCTCTCTCTCTCTCTCTCTCTCTCCTCTATCCATCAATCTAATCTCCATCCATATCTATCTATCTATCTATCTATCTATCTATCTATCTATCTATCTATCTATCTATCTCTATCTATCTATCTATATCTATCTATCTATCTATCTATCTATCTATCTATCTATCTATCTATCTATCTATCTATCTATCTATCTATCATCTATCTCCATCCGTCCATCTATCTGACAATCCCAATGGAAAATAATGCCGTATTCGAATAACAAGCCTTATTTCCTGAGAAACAGAGATGCTTACAGAGGTTCTCAATGGTCTTGACGTAATTGTTGCTGAGGTTGAGAGAGTCCAGTTTCTGCAAAGGTTCCAGGTTCTCGATTTTGTGGATCAAATTGAGTTGAAGATAAAGGCAACGCAGGTCCGTCTGCGCAGTCAGGTTCTCAATCTTTGTCAGGCCGTTGCACTCGAGCCACAGGCACCTTAAGCCTGTGTATTCTTCCAAGTTCTCCAAACGATCAAATCCTACAGGAATTGGAACGCAGAGAGAATGTTCAAAGATGCTCTTTGTGAACAGACGGGATGAACGGCTCACATGTGAGGATGGGTGAGTTGCAATGCAGCCCTCATTTGATCTTCAACTTGCCCTGAAGATGGTTTAACTTCAAACTCCCCCCATGTAAGGCTTAGGAAAGACTTCATAACAGAGAAGGGATTACAGATGCAGACTTCTTTCCTTCCTCCCTCCCTCTCCCCTCCCCTCCCTTCCTTCTACTTGAGCACAGATTATTTTTTCAAATGCCCAATTATTTAAGTGCATTATAGTTTCAAACATTTGGCTTCTCACCTTTGTAATGGAGATAGAGGGTGTCATTCAAGCTTGGAGTCGTATATAACTTGTGCTGTTTGCAGAGATCCCGCAACAGTTTTTTGGTCATTCTAAAACATTAACAAGAAGTGTAAATCCTAGGATTATTTGAAAGAGAGTATGACTTTATTAGTCGGTAGTGCAAAGATGCATTTAAAATTCACTACCTACCAAAGGTTCAGCATCCAAACTTTTACATTTTGCTTAAAATCTGCATCAAAAATTTGGTTTAACTATGGCCAGGGCCAGCATAGATGTAACACTTTGTCACGATTCATTCTAACAAGTAAAGTAACTGAGGAAGGAAAACTCATCCTGCTTTCGCCTCTCAACTATGCCTAATTAATTCTAGCAATTTTAGTTTTTCTCTTAAAAAAGGAATACCTATATAAAAAAACAACTTACCGCAAGCCACACTTGTTTAAGTCTGATTCTCTAGAGGATGAATCAAGTACTGGCTTATGATTATTATTTGTCTTCTCAATAGTCTTTTGATCAGTGACACTCCCGGAATTTTCTCTTTTCAGTGCTGCTTGAACATTAAACATGGCATCAAACATTTGGAGTCTTCAGATTCGAACGATTCCGTTTTACTGTGATAACTAAAACTCAGTCTAGAATTCAGTGTGTAAGCAATGATTGTAAAACGTCCCATACATAGGATAATTGGTATATCATCCTGAACTTCTTGGCGAAAAGAGACATGAATATATTTTCATTTGTTTTAAAGAGCATATATTATGTGAGGTGATCTCCTGTGCTTGATATATAAATACAGTTTCTGCTTTTTAATAGGAGCCAGATGTGTAGAAACTAAGTAGGAAAGTCAGCATGTTTCCCAGCTATGTATTCATGCATTATCTGGACTGTGCCTATGCACACACATCAGCCTCTGCCATAATGCGCCTCATTCCGTACAACACTGTGGTTTACTCAACAAAACTTCGTTAAAAATTACAGTAGTCCTCAACTTACAACAGTTCATTTAATGACTGTTAAAGTTGCAATGACACCAAAAAAATGACTTATGACTATTTTTCACACGTATGACCATTGTGGCATCCCCATGGTCACATGATCAAAATTCAGATGCTTGGCAACTGGTTCATGTTTATGATGGTTGCTGTGTCCCGGGGTGATGCAATCCCCTTTTTGAGACCTTCTGATAAGCAGTCAATGGGGAGACCAAATTCACTTTACAACCATGTTATTAACAACTGAACAGCTGCAGCGATTCACTTAACAACTGTGGCAAGAAGTGCTAACCCTTTTGCTTAGCAACAGGCATTTGGGGCTCAATTGTGGTCGTAAGTTGAGGACTATGTGTGATATATCTAACACGGGGGCGTGCTGGCTCAGTATTTAAAGAAAGACAGAGTTTAAGTCAGCTGGAAAGCTGACAGCCTGAGTTGACAGCGATGGGGTGAGTTCCCATCCCTTGCTCCAGCTCCTGCCTGCCTAGCAGTTCAAAAGCACACAAACGCAAGTAGATAAATAGGTACCACTTTGGTGGGAAGGTGACAGCATTCTGTGCACCTTGGCCTATAGTCATGCTGGCCACCTGAACACAGAGGTATCTTCTGGTAACACTGACTCCCACTCTAAGAAATAGAGATGATCAGCACGCTTTAGAGTTGGAGGTGATTGACAGGGGACACCTTTGCCTTTATACCCAGCTTAGATTTCTCAGGTCTTGGGAACAAAAAGGGGCAGGCTGCCATATTGCACTAGCCAAGACCAGCTAGCCGTTGTAGAGAACAGAATATCAGACTAAAATGGGAACATCAGCTGACTCAGAGATGCAAACCTTATCCTCTTAAAAGCGCTTGTTATGTTTTAACGGAACAGACTGAACAAGAATGAAAGGAAGAAATTACCTGGTTCTCCATTGCTATAATCAACATCACCAGTTTTCAATTTTGGGTTGTCATAGCAAATATCCCTTTCTTCCCCTTGGTCTCCTTCAAACAGTTGAGGCTTTTCTTCTAAGAGTTGGAGAGATAGAGTCAATATACAGTGCAGTTGTTGAATTATGTTATCATCTCCACAACCTAACTAAAGTGCCCCGAAATAATGTTTTTGATGCTGCCTCACATCAGGTGAGTCAATTTTTGTAGGAATCAAGACTCGTGCAGTAATGCAGATCTGTATGAGGTGCCTTTGAGGCTACTGTGTCCTAGTTAGAGCATGAGTTGCGAGGAACTTTTAAAAAATGAACCTAAAAAAAAGAACAAGTGGCAGGAAAAGGGAACAAAGAATGTGTCCCATAGTTATACTTTGTTCACTTCTATTTATCTATGTTTCTACTACTGAGAAATAAAGCAAGGGGAATGTTTATGGTACAATCAGTCATTTTTATGACTGTTTGGAGTTACAGCGGCCTCAGAATGGGCAATCTGCTTTCTGCAAAGAACTTCAAAGAAATGATATCGTGCAGTATAGCTATCACATGTAAATTAATTCTTAATCATTGAGGCCAAAAGCATCTAAAAAGGTTAAATCATGGCAACTGGACCAAATTTTATTAAAACTGAGATGTTTCGTTACTCATCCAAGTAACTTCTTCAAAATTATTTTTTTTAAAGAAAGAGCTTATCATGCATCACCAGTCATTTTAGCACCTCTAGTAGCACCTTAGGTGCAATAGCAATAGCCCTTAGACTTATATACCGCTTCACGGTGCTTTACAGCCCTCTCTAAGTGGCTTAGAGTCAGCCTATTCATCATCATCTTTTAATGATGCCATAATCCCTTGCAGTGTGGAGTCTGGGCAACTGAATGGAGCTAGCAGAGTGTTTACTGGCCGGATGCCCTTCCTGTTGCCAGTATGGAGTTTAGTTTAGTAGATATATTTTCATTGTGCCCAGAGAGAGAAACATATGCCTCTACCTAGGATTGAACTCACAGCCCCCTGATTGTGAGGCGAGAGCTCCACCTCTACGCCACCACACTATACAGAGTCAGCCTATATCTGCCAATAATCTGGGTCCTCATTTTACCCACCTTGGAAAGATGGAAGGCTGAGTCAAACTTGAACCATTAGACACCAATTGTAATGAAATGGGGAAAAAATACAGAGCAACATTTCAGACTGCAGTTTAGCCATTCTGCTTTACTACTACTCCATGGTCAAACGGCATTTATAACCATTCTTTTCTTGGATCCACTACCTGCTTTAATTAAGCTGTCCCCATTGCTGGAAGTGCTGCCTTCCTGCTCGCCGTTTTTTATTTCTTGGTCGTTTCCGTCTGTTGCAACAGCCTCTCCTAATCCAGATTTTTCACCGGGTGGATACATTTTCAGCTCTGTCACCTAGAACAAAAGACCAGGCATTTATAATAGGCTTTAGAATTCTTTATTGGCCAAGTGTGAATGGACACACAAGGAATTCATTTTCGGTGCATAAAGCTCTCAGTGTACATAGAAACTCTAAGTGGTAAATCATGATCATAGTCATCATAAAAATACATTCAGCATAAAGCATAAGATACAACACTTAGTGATAGTCGTAGGATACTAAATAAGCAATTGACATAAATCATACTAGGAAACTAAATAGAACAATATAAACTGTAAAGATACAAGCAACAAAGTTATACGTAGAAAAGGAGATAAATAATAGGAAAGATGAGAAGAATTATACTAAGTCTTACTAAATAGTTTTATAGGTGGGAACCTCGACTTACAACAGTTCATTTAGTGACTGTGCAAAGTTAAACAGCAGTGAAAAAAGTGACTTACGACTGTTTTTCACACTTACAACCATTGCAGCTTCCCCATGGTCATGTGATCAAAACTCTTGGCAACTGGTTCATATTTATGACGGTCGCAGTGTCCCAGAGTCATGTGATTCCCTTTTACGACCTTCTGAGAAGCAAAGTCAATGGGGAAGCCAAATTCACTTAACAACCATGTTCCTAAACATCAACTGTGGTGATTCACTTACCAACAGGGGCAAGAAAGGTCATAAAACCTATTTGTTTTCCTCCCGGCAACTTTATGAGATCGATTGCAGGTAGTCCTCGACTTACGACTACAATGGAGCCCAAAATTTCTGTCGTTAAGTGAGACATTTGTTCAGTGTCTTTGCTCCATTTCACGACCTTCCTTGCCACAGTTGTTAAGTGAATCACCGCAGTTGATAATTTAGTGACCAGGTTGTTAAATGAATCTGGCTTCCCCCATTGACTTTGCTGGTCAGAAGGACATAAAAGGGGATCATGTGACCCCAGGACGCTGCTACCTTCATAAGTAGGAGCTCCTTCCAAGCATCACTTGACCCAGAGTTGCTACGAAGGTCGTTAAGTGTGAAAAACGGTCATGAACTCCCTTTTTCCAGTGCCACTTTGAACGGTCACTAGATGAACTGTTGTAAAACGAGGACTTCCAATATTCAATCAATGGTTTTTTTAACAGTGTGTGAATACGAATGATTACTCTGTGTCCCAGCCTCCTCACTCTCTCCTCAGCGGGCCATCCTTCCTCCCGCAGCGGGGTAAACGGAGATCAGCCCTTCGCCGCCGCCGTTCCAGACTTCAAACGGCTCCCGGCCAACGGCTTCTCCGTTTCCATGACGACGACGCACCACGCACGGCGCACGCGCCGCCCGGGCCAGCTGGTCTCGTTTGAGCTCCGCCCACCTCCTTCCCCCCATTTGGCGAGGCCGGAGGCGTCTCTCGTTTCCAGTCTCCAGCGCTCCAAAACAAGGGACATAGAGATATGAAAAGGTGAGACTCACGTCCCACGCTTCAAACCACGTTGCGGGTTCACATGTCAGAAACCCAGTCAGCAAACTTCAGTAGAAAAGAGCAACACCGATGACCGTCAGTTCGGCCAAGTCTCTATTTTTCTCAAGTCTCCCTAATTAAATTGTAAAAGAAAAACTTTCCTGATTGTCCTAATGGAGATAGAAGGTTATAAATCTTCTTGTAAAGTGTAATGTAGCTCTTCCACTGAACCATATTTAAATCTCCTGGAAGATACGTATAACAGCGTCGCTCTAAATAATTGAAGTCTCTCCAAATTAATTCATGACAATGTTCGATTATTTAAAATAGTTTTATTTAGAAAAGGGCCGCCAGAGGTAAAGTAGAAACACGGCGTTTTTAAATTCTGTATTCCTTTTTCTTACACCGCGTTCAGGACTTGGAAGCCGGGCATTTGGAGGAGAGAAAAAAAGACTCCTAAGGATACATGGAACAAATGGCTTGTAAATCCTACGGAATTGGATTCAGGGACCATTACATTAGCCGGTCTGTTTCTAAACTCCACGTTCCGAGTTTTCCTGCTAGCTAAGAACACAAACTCGGCTTAAAGAAAGGGTTTTTAACCAATGACAAGATTGGATTAAGAAGGAAGTTACAGTCCTGCAGATGTTATATTGTGATGCAAAGGCCACCAGCATCAGAGAACACCTGGTAAGATCAAACAAAGCAAAATAAAATTGGGGGTTTGCCGTTGCTTCTTTTGCATTTTAAAAGCAATGACGAATGAGCCTCTTATTTTTTTTTTTTTTGCATCTTATTCAGCAGCCTATCTGAGATGGCTATACAAATATAAAAATTGATTGATTCTTTCTTTTCAAAAAATCATGTTTGCCAGGTCGGAATAGAATAGAGACGCCTGCCTCAATTAGAAAATGTAAATTCCCAGGTCATTCCTTCAGTCCACCCAGCTTGTATTTTGTGTTCTGATATTTTTTTTTTGCCAATGTGTAAAGAGCATTTGTTGGTTGAGATTTGAAGTTGCTAGTTGTTTGACCCTTCTGACACCTAGTCAAGGGGTTCCTGCCAGAAACCCAATTGCCACTGGATTAAGGGACTCCAATTTTTGAGTAAAGGGACGTAAATCAGCCAGGTTTAGTTTGATTCAGCAACGGGGAATATGGGGAGGGCCAGGGTAGAAAGTTCAGTTCGGGTTTATAGGAGGGGAAAGGAAAAAAAAATCTTTGAAAGAGATTCTATCTTAAGTGGCTTGCCTTAATCAGCCTAGGAATTAATTCTTGCCGTGTGCTCAAGATGATGCTTATGCCCTGCTTTGCAATAATGGTGTGCCTTTGGAAAGGATGTCGTTTATGAGTTTGCTAATGCACCAGCCATGTGCTGGCTAAATGTGCTACATGTGCTAAAGGTAGAGATATCTATGCTCCCCCTGTTGGGTTACCAGAGGGGACTGTATCATCCTTTTTGTCCTCAGTTGGGCAGAAACACCTTAAGATGAAATATTGTCCTGTCTGTAGAGATTCTCAGCCATCCAGGTCCTGGTTGTCCCAAAGGGACTTTTTTTCTCAGGAGGCAACTGGACTTCCTTGTTTTTTCCCCTTTTGAAGACGTTTCGCTTCTCATCCAAGAAGCTTCTTCAGCTCTGACTGGATGATGGGGAAGGGAAGGATTTATATTCTTTGCAGGCAGCTGGTCGTTTGCATCCTTTGAGAGGGTCCTTGAAGCACTTGGAATCCTGTGTCTTCAGGGTCACCTGAGTAGTGCAAATGGTTCCTGTAGTCTACAATTTTTTCCTCTGGAAATCCATTGCTATTCCCATATTATTCCAAGGCTGTTCATCCCAAATTGCACAGCTAAAAGTCTATAGGGATTCTCAGTCCTCCAGGTCATGGTTGTCCCAAAAGTGCTTTTTCAGGAGGAAACTGGACTTTCTTGTTATTTCTTTTGAAGACATTTTGCTTCTCATCCAAGAAGCTTCTTCAGCTCTGACTGGATAGTAGATCCTTCCATTCCCCTGTCAGAGCTGAAGAAGCTCCTTGGATGAGAAGTGAAACATCTTCAAAAAGAAAACAAAAAACAAGAAAGTCCAGTTGCCTCCTGAAAAAAGCACCTTTGGAACAAATATTCTCCTGCTTTTTGAATGTCCTTTTTTAAAAAAAAAATTACACTGTTTTCTGAAGAGGAGTCATTCATTTATTATTATTATTATGACTCATTAAATTCTCAGTTTCTTTCTTTCCTTTGTCAGTCAACAACCTATATTTTTTTATTATTTGTTTCTGGAAACAACTATCGACTTCAATCTGGCTTCTTCTGATCTATGATCGCTAAAATCTGGAAATCGCAATAAGCCATTATAGGTTTCTAGGGTAACATTTGCAAAGCGTGTCATTGTCTCTTTATCATATATTCTTGAAAATAAAGATGGCTTGGAAAAATATTGTGATTGCAAAACCAGTCTTTCATAGAAATTTCATACATATGTGGGCCTAAGTCCTTTTTCTTGTAGTTTTTCATTATAACTTTTTCAGAAATGCCAAGAAAGTTAAACAGTTTCTTCCTCTTCCTATATATTCCTATATATTAATATATATATTCCTATATATTAATATATTTGCCAATCCCTTCTGTGGCACATGGGTACAGTATCCATAGAGAGACTTGTGAGTCAGCAGGTGCCTGTTGGACAATGGCCCTGAAGACAGAAAGTCTATTATATATTAGCCAATAACCTGGCGTTTTATAGGGGGAAAATGTTCGGCCCAAACATAATTTCTAATGTTGGATTTTCCCGCTTACCAGAGGGAACCCCCTTGTGGAGTACTGTAAAGCCGTTACCATGGCAACTCCACTGCGCTGTATAGTAGAAACCATTTTACGGCAGTACAGTAGAAGCCATTTTAAGGCACAACAGGTTGTATTAACAGAACACACACCCCGAGGGGTTTAGGGGTGTTTTCAACCAGGTTTGGTTGAAATTGCTTGAGGCGTTTCAGAGTTATATACGCGCGTGCGCGCGCGCACACACACACACACACACACACACACAGAATTCTATTTCAAGCTATTTAGCTCTCATCAGCTAGCCATACCCTTACTGGGATTTGAACCTGGGCTGTTTTTACATGTTAGGCAGTTGAGCCAAGGAAATAAGTGTTATGTCAAAGCACCTGGTATGCCTAAATATGGGAGGGAGCAGTAAAAGGATGGCTAGGTAGGGCATCTGTGTGCCCCATTTTTCACCTCTCCCACCTCCAGAAGCATTCTGCAGGCAAAAAATGGGCAAAAATGTATACATGCCAGTTGCCAAGAGCCTAAATTCTGATGATGATGTGACCGTGGGGATACTGTGGCAATTGTTAAGTGTGAGGACTGGCGGTTAAGTCACTATTTTCCAGTGTCAGTGTAACTTGAAATGGTTGCTAAACGAGTGCTTGTCAGGATTGCCTGTACCTCACATAAATTTGTCCTAACGGATGCCACTCGTATTTTTCTCTTTCAAGATAATTCGGTTGCAATGGCTGCGGTGGACAGCTTCTCCCTCTTGATGCGGGAGATCGGACGGTCCTACCACTACTGCATGGAGATGTTGGCGGTTGTGGGAGCTTTCTATGCGAGCAAGGTGTGCGTCACCGTTTTGAGTGACACCTACGTGCTGATCAGGGTGCATTTCGTTCCACGGATCTTTGGCCGGCCTGACTTAAGCAAGCGGTATGGAAAATGGGCTGTGGTCACAGGTAAGAAAAACCCCTCCTTCTTCCCCAATGGCTTTATGCATCATTTCTCCTACAAAATAAAAAGGATTGTTATTGGAGGTTCAAGGATGCTGCACACTCCTTTTTTCAGTGTATAATGTGGATTGGCTCCCCCCCCCCCAATTGATTAAATCCTGTGGGACATGGGGCCTCTATAGTCGGCAAGCCTTTATTTAGCCTTTGGGAAAAGCTGGCCACATCATCCTTCAACATCTTGTAAGGTTTTTGAACTCCGCTTACAATCTGATAAATCCAATGAAACTCTGAAGGACTACTGATAATGTGTAGGTACAGGCCAGTGTTTCTCAACTTCAGCAACTTTGAAATCTATGGATTTCAACTCCCAGAATTCCTCAGCCAGCTCAGCTTAGCTGGCTGGGGAATTCTGGGAATTGAAATCCACAGGTTTTAAAGTTGGCAAGGTTGAGAAACAGTGGCCTGTATCTACGCAAAATGAAAAATCTGAAAATGGATGCCTGCCTTCAGTTTAACAGTAGGATATTCAAAATATTATAATTGGTAACTGGTAATTGGTACCTACATAGAATGAAAAAATCCAACTAAATGTTAAAAAGTGCACGAGCAACATTAAAAGGTAACAAAGAGGTAGAAAAGGAACCAGAAAAATTGTTGAAAGTAGAGACAGGAGGGGAACAAACAACCAACGTAAATGAACAAGGAATTAACAAGGTAGAAATGGAAAATAAAACTCAATATGGTAAGGGCACAAAGAGAGCAGAGAAGAAAAAAGGGCATCCGAAAAAGAAATTAGCCAAAAATAAAGAGAGAAATAAAAGGAGATGGGAAAGAGAAACTTGGGGGAGAGATACTAAAAAAAATCTATCGAAAAGTGAGAGGGAAAATACAGAAGAAAAGATATATGACACATATAAAGAAGAAAAAGAGGAAAGAAAATTTAGAAATAGACAAAAAGTAGAATGATATGGTTCAGTAAAAAGAGAGATTGTTAACAGGGTAAAAATATGTTTTAATTAGAATGTGTGGGAATTATATTAAGAACCTTAAAGCTGATAAATAATTATGCTATGTTGATTATATAAAACTTGAAATTTGAAACTTGAAGATTCATATTTTTAATGGAAAATAGATGGAAAAGAAATGATGAATTGTTTATTTTAAAGAGAAAGAAAAATCATATTGTCTGTACATGTTAAAAACTAGAAATTGGAAAATAGGAGAAGAAAAGTAATACGGCTAAAATTGGAAATAATGGAAATATAATGTAAAATGAATGATGTCTTTTGAAGGGAATGTTAAAGGAGGACTTTGGACAATGTTCTGTTCACAAAAGACTTTTTATTATGTAACAAAAATAAAATAAAAAAATTAATAATAAAAAAAAGAATGAAAAATCCAACTGTTAGAATGAAAAGGCTAAGCTGCATTGGAGTCATTGGCCGGAATGCTCTGATGTTACAGAAGGATACTGGACATTCCAAATCCTGGAAATCCTTAACTTACAACGACAATAATAGTTCGAAGTTACAACGGCACAGAAAAAAGTGACGTATGGCTGTTTTTCATACTTATGACCGTTGCAGCATCCCTATGGTTGTTAGATCAGAATTCGGATGCTTGGCAACTGGTTCATATTTATGACGGTTGCTGTGTCCCAAGGTCATATGATCCGACCTTCTGCGACCTTCTGACAAGCAAAGTCAATGGGGAAGCAGGGATTTACTTTACATCTCTGTTGCTAACTTAACAACTGCAGTGATTCATTTAACAACCGTGGCAGAAAACGGTCACAGTCAAATGGGGGCAAAACTCACTTAACAAATGTCTCGCTTAGCAATAGAATTGTTGGGTTCAATTGTGGTCATAAGTCGAAGAGTACTTACAGCTGAAATGGGGAATGCTAAGAAAAAGGCTGGCTGGGGAATTGAAGTTTTCCAAGTTGCCAAGGTTGAAAAACGCTGGTAGATGTTTGGTTTGGCTGATCAATTTTTCCTTCCTGGCAAGACGATTTCCTGTATCCTCTGCTTCTGCCTTCTATTGTTGTGGCCTGTCGGCCGCCGGCCCCTCCAGCAGCCAAATCAAAGCAGGGAGAGACAGCGTGGGAGTCAGGGTCTGCATCAGGGCAACCTGGGAGCTTCAAGGGGGAAGAGGGAATGGAGCTGGCAGAGAGAGAGAGAGGCAGAGGCAGAGCCTGGGCCGTTCGTCAGCCCTCAGATGGAGAGTCAACAGCCCCCAGGTCTGGAGGTGGCTGATGAGGAAGAAGAGGAACAGCTGGGTCCAGTGACTAACACGCGGATGCGCAGAAGGCAGAGGAGAGGAGAGCAAAGGAAATCCGTGGGTTGGTCCTTGGGATGGAAGAGCCACCGCTGCTCGCAAAGGCCCATCCTACCCCTGGGGATAAAAGGCAGGGGGCGGAGATAAGTAGATGTTTTGGGAACTCTGACAGTGGCAGACAACTATTCATCTTCCGGCCAGATGGACTTGTTAGCCTGCGGTGAGAGAGAAACTTTTTTCAGGGGCTGCTGGCGCTCCTAATAAAGAAATCATTGATTTAACTTCAGAGGGTTGGTCGTGTTTGGGGAGCTGGATCAGAACACCCATGTGTCTCTGCTTCCTTGCAGGAGGAACCTCGGGCATCGGCCTTTCCTACGCTAAAGAGCTGGCCAGTTGTGGAATTGACCTCATCTTGATTAGCCAGAACCAGGAAGAATTAGAAGCTTCCGCTAAAGAGATCATGGAGACTTACAACATCAGCACCATGACTGTCGTGACGGATTTTAATAGGGGCCGTGAGGCCTATCCGGTCATTAAGAAGGTTCTGGAAGACAAAGAGATTGGTGTCTTGGTCAACAATGTCGGGGTCCTTAACCCTCTGCCCAATTCCTTCACCAATTTGACAGAGGCTCA
The DNA here is from genome assembly GCF_051295495.1 of Thamnophis sirtalis. Classification (NCBI taxonomy): domain Eukaryota; kingdom Metazoa; phylum Chordata; class Lepidosauria; order Squamata; family Natricidae; genus Thamnophis; species Thamnophis sirtalis. The sequence continues at coordinate 28,017,659 of NW_028261394.1, read as the reverse complement.
GATTTGGGAGTTCATCAATGTAAACATTGGAGCCGCAAACATGATGGCATACTTGGTGTTGCCGGGCATGGTGCAGAGGAAGAAGGGGGCCATCGTCAACATTTCTTCTATCAGCTGCTGCAATCCCTGTCCCCGGTACACAGCATATTCGGCCTCCAAGGTACACGTCAACAGGGGAAAAGGGATGCCAGTTGGGTGTTCGTTTCCTAACCGGTCCTTTGGTGAAGAGGACTCTGGTCGGCACCTGAGGAGATGATTGCTCCCTCATTTTATCCTTAGAGTACAATTTCCCTATCAAGTAGGTACTAAAAGGAGAGCGATTGTAGGAAAAGAGAAGGCAGAGCTGGTGAGGGTGGAGTTAAGCGTGTCATCGGCCTAGAGTCATTGCGTTCCCACAAATGGTCTAAGTCCAGTAAAAGAATATTGTATCTCAGGGTTGAAACGAGGGGACTTGGGCACTCTCTGAGCTTGATTGTTTTCTTGCAGATGTTTCATTACCCAAACTCGGTAACACAATAAACACTGATAGTGTTGAATTACTGATGAATTATCCCCAGCTTATCAAATACTTTGGAACCGAGGACTTGGCAGCACAAGGAAAGGACAGCCAATCATCAGCCATCAACACACCAATCAGCCAATAGGAAGGCACCATAGAAACATGACTCCTAGAACAAAGCACATATTCCAGGAGAGAAAATCCCTGTAGATGGAGTCTAGCATGAATCCAAAAGCTTGGCAGAGTTAAGCTCTGGTCCCAGTGACCCATCCAAAGTCTATTTCACTGATGATGTTGCCTGCTTTGGGCATTGAAATGTCTGCAGGAAAACAACCAGCTCAGGACCCCAAGATCTAAAACCAATCCTTCCTGAATTCCATCATCCCTTTTCTAACGCCAATTTAATATTGCACTTGAGCTGTCTAGATTCTTGTGCATAGAATTGAGCATTAAAATTTTGAACTGCAACTTAATGTATGGTCCTGATCTTTTTGTGCCTGATAGCAGTTCCCCATTTGGGAGGTGGTTAGTAGATTGAGAGAAGATCCCATCCCTACCCCCCATTTACATATTGGCCCGTTGTATCCAGTTTGTTGTTAATTTTAATGTTTTAATTTATAATGCTCAATTTTTAAAATTAATTTTTAATTTTACATTGTTTTATATTGTTACATTACTATGATATAAGCTACCCAGAGTTGCTGGATAGTGAGATGGGTGGCATATAAATTTAATAAATATTAATAATAATAATTTGCCCAGAGTAATAAAGTGAGTTCTCAGGTAGAGCATGGACTTCAGCTAGGGAAAGCCCCACATTTTATCTACCAGATAGTCCTCAAAATATGACTATAATGGAGTCTACCTATAATGGACATGACAGTTTGAAGGGAGGAAAGGAAGGAAGGAAGGAAGGAAGGAAGAATGGAAGGATCTTGATAAACTTGAACATTGGGCACTATCTAAAAAAATGAAATTCAATGGTGAAAAGAGTAAGGTTCTACATTTAGGCAAGAAAAACAAAATGCACAGGTACAGTATAGGTGGTACCTTGCTCAACAGTAGTAACTGTAAGGGGGATCTTGGAATCTTAGTGGACCACCATTTAAATATGAGCCAGCCGTGTGCAGCAGCTGCCAAAAAAGCCAACACAATTCTAGGCTACATAAACAGAGGGATAGAATCAAGATCACGTGAAGGGTTAATACCACTTTATAAGGCCTTGGTAAGGCCACACTTAGAAAACAGCATTCAGTTTACACGATGTAAAAAAGATGTGGAGACTCTAGAAAAAGTGCAGAGAAGCGTAACAAAGATGATTAGGGGACTGGAGGCTAAAATATATGAAGAACGGTTGCAGGAACCGGGCATGGGTAGTTTAGTGAAAAGAAGGACCAGGGGAGACATGATAGCAGTCTTCCAATATCTCAGGGGTTGCCACAAAGAAGAGGGAGTCAAACTATTCTCCAAGGCACCTGAGGGTAGAACAAGAAGCAATGGGTGGAAACTAATCAAGGAGAGAAGCAACTTAGGAGAAATTTCCTGACAGTTAGAACAACTTGCCTCCAGAAGTTGTAATGCCCCAACACTGGAAGTCTTTAAGAAGATGTTGGATAGCCATTTGTCTGAAACAGTATAAGGTTTCCTGCCTAGGCAGGGGGTTGGACTAGAAGACCTCCAAGGTCCCTTCCAACTCTGCTATTGTATAAGGAGGGAAGGAAGGAAGAAAGAGAGGAAGGAAGGAAGATAGGAAGGAAAGGACTACAGTAACCAAAGTATTAATCATTTTGCCAGAGTTTGATAGCCTGATTCTTTGAAACTTTTACAACTTGAAAATTTAGGTTTGAATTGTCCAGCCTGAGTTTAATGTTAGAATTGGAGTTTTGTTATTGGTTGATTCACACATCAGGTAAAATCTGAGCAGCTGCAAGAAAATAAGATAATCTTGATCAGGGTTCACCTTGGTTGCATATTTTTTATGTCTTAACATATTCGACTCAGTTTGTTTAATCGCTTTATGGGTTCACTGTTGTATGAGCCTAATTAAGTTAATCAATTAAATGTACCACTTAGGGAGTCACTCCTTGTTCACCCTTGGTCCCCTCTTATATAGTCTAAACCCAGAATTTCATTTTTTTAACGGGGATCCCCTCCTCATCTTTTATTCTCCACAGACTTACCTGGATCACTTCAGTAGATCCCTTCACTATGAATATGCCCCTCAGGGCATTTTCATCCAGAGCTTAATTCCGTTCTTCGTTTGCCCCAACGTGACAAAGCTGAGTAGCACCCTCTCCAAAATGAGCTTTTTTGTGCCTTCTCCGGATGAGTATGCTTGTCACGCCATCACCACACTCGGAGTCTCCCAAAGGACCACAGGATATTGGCCACATACGCTCTTGGTAAGATTGCTTTTTCCGTAGCTTCTGTGTATTTTTCTCTTGCTGTTGCTAGGATGAGCAGACCTGACCTTCCTAAGAGCATGAAGCAAACTTCTTTGTCTGACAAAAACCTATTTTATGAATTTACTATGAATTCTGTTCATTCACATCCAGTAAAGTTTTTCAAGGGAGGATTTACAGTCACAGACCTTATCTGACTTGGAGAACTGCCAGGCTGATATCTGCGTCCTTGGCAAGGAGTCTCAGAGAATCACGAACCAATTAAGGGAATTAATTGTCTCCTGCAAACTCTACTCTCCTTTTGCTCCTCTTTTATTTCCTCTGGGAGGGGCCATTCATTGTCCACCTGTGGCCTTACTCCCAAGTGGACCCCTGTTCTTTAGCTGTTCCCTTCGTCTGGCAACTCTGTGCATGCGCACACTGGGAACAGGCTCCAGCTGTTCGTCTGCCCCCCTGATCTCTGACTCTGAAGGCAGTTGATAACTGTCAGACGGCCTTGGCCCCCTCTCTGCCTCCGACGCAGAGCCCTCATCTGAGCCTTCCCCAGACTCCAGGACTGGCCAATGTCCCTCCCCAATCTTCTCACTGTCCGAATCTGCTGCCAGCTATGCTGGCTGCTGGCAGGCCATAACAAGACCCAAGATTGGGCAGGAGTTTAAACATGAGCTAAGCAGCCTTTCTCACATGAGATTCCCTGAGAGATTGAAAAAATAAATAAATAACCCAGCATGTTTTGAATTTAGGGCACCACACAACTAGCTTTTGTGTTGCTGCGAATTTGTAAATACCGCAACTCAGTTGCCAGCCTGCCGCTTTTTATTGCGGTAAAATGTGGGTTGTGTAGTGTAGAGAGGAACTGCATTGTGAAGTTTTTGTATATGTTGCCATGTTTATGCCAGGGTTTCCTGAAGAAATTTTCAATTTTCCGAATTGCAAAATTATTTCAAGGGTTTCTTCAGGATAAAAAAGTTGAAAAAGGTTGAGCCCCTGCCTTAAAGAGCAGTGATAGATCACAAAATACCAGAGTTGGAAGGGACCTTGGAGGTCTTCTAGTCCAACCCCTGCTCAAGCAGGAGACCCTCTACCATTTTGGACTAAAGGCTGTCCAGTCTCTTCTTGAACACCTCCAGTGATGGAGCACCCACGATTTCTGTAGGCAAGTCGTTCCACGGGTTAATTGTTCTGACTGTCAGAAAGTTTCTCCCCCATTCTAGGTTGCTTCTCTGCTTGATTAATTTCCATCCATTGCTTCTTGTCCTGCCTTCAGGTGCTTTGGAGAATAGGTTGACCCTCTCCTTTCTGTGACATCCCTTCAAATATTGGAAGACTGTTATCCTGTCTCCCCTAGTCCTAATCTTCGTTAGACATTCCCAGTGCCTGCAACTGTTCTTCATATGTTTAAGCCTTTAATTGCTAACTTTTGATTTATTTCATTGCTCAAGGTTTGTAAAAGTTTCTACCTTTTCCTTTTGAAAAAGAAGAAGGAATAGGAAGATTTGGAATGGAGACAAATTCTGAGCCAGTTTGGATTTTATTTTTATTTTGCCATGATAAGCAGGATTATCGTTAACTCTTTAAGTTGTAGATGATGTTGTCTTATAAAATTCTTCTGTGTGGAAAAAAAAATCCCACCCCTTCTTTTATCTTGCAGATGATTTTTGCAAGGTTTGTCCCTGAATGGTTCTGGGCTTGGATGGTACCCAGAATAAATTATTGCCAGAAGTCACTTTGAAAAAAAATGCCTGCGAAGATCTTGCCTTGAGCACCGATAACATCTGGACTGTAGCTACAACAGGAATCCTTTCTTGCTTGCATTTGTGAGGTTCCCAAAAGATGCCCTAATTAATTTACGAGCCTCAAGACAAAGTTCAAAAGAAATCCAGTCATTTATTAGGAGCAACATTTTGGCTTTTCCTGCCACAGAGACAGATCTGATTTCCATTTAATGGTGGCTGAACTTTACCCCTGTGTCTCCCCTCCCCTCAGTCTGTGTCGTAAATCACACCCACCAATGAAGTGCTGCAGCAGGTTGTAAAATTTCATGCCTCACACACCTGCTGTAGAAATCTGAGATTCCGACCCTGGTCGAAGGTTTGCATGGAATTCTCCCCCCTCTTTCTTCCAATGTCAACTTGATAATAGGCATGGAAATGCTTTACAAGTTGAAAGCGTTATTTGTTTGAAATCATGTACTTGAGATTCGAAGGAAGTTTAGCTTGCACGTAGCTGAAAGAAAACCCTTGAAACAAACTTTTAGAGAGCCGGAATAGTATTCTCCACCCCGAGGCATCATTTATGTAGAGTTCTTCGTGGCTCCTCCATGAAAGTCCGAAGAAACCTGTAGGTGACGGAGAAATTGAGTTGTTGAAGAACTTGGGTTCCAGAAGAGCAAAAAAGAAAGAAATAACTGCCAATGGGGCGTCGCAGATCAACTTTCTCCAACCTCGTGCGCTGGGCTACTACGCTCATCAACCCACACTGAATGATATCTGATGGGAGTTTGATGCAATGTTACCCTCAAAGCTATCTCAGGATACAACTGTTCAACGGAGATTTCCTTCTTCAAACCAGTGTGATCTTGTGCTTTTATCAGGAAATCATGTTGTTGTATGTGTATGGCGTCTACTTAGTGGCCAGTGTTGTGATGGATGTTAGGATCTCGACTTGACATGGCTGTCTCAGGGGGGGTGTTGGTGGCCCAGAGTCCTTGACTTTTCAGCCTCACTACAAGGCTAAGGGTTGCTATACAGCAAGGGTGTCAAACTCGACTTCATGGAGGGCCGCATCAGGGTTCTGTTTGACCTTGCGGGGCCAGAGTGGGTATGGCCAGCTCGACATCACTTGTGTCAGGGGCGCATAGAGTGGCCCGAGTGCTATGCCAGCGAAAAAGGGCTCCTGAGCTCCGTTTCTGGCTGCAATGGCCTCCTGCAGCCCTCTGCCAGCGGAAATGGAGCTCCGGAGGGCCATGTGAGGCCCTCCGGAGCTCCGTTTTCACTGACAGAGACACCGCGGGCCAGTCCTTCGCTGTTTCCAGGGTGGCCCCATGGGCCAGATCTAAGCATCCCGTAGGCTGGGTCCGGCTCATAGCCCTTGAGTTTGACACCCCTGCTATACAGGTTCTTTCACAACTTCCCAAACTGTCTTGCTCTAGAAGTGTTAATCTCTGGAAAGGAGACAAATTCTGAGCTGTTCTGGATTTTATTTTATTTTACTGAGGTAAACAGGACGATTGTTAGCACTGTAGCTGTAGATGAAGTTATTTTATGAATTCTTCTGTATGGGGAAAAATATGTCTTCTTATTCCCTCCCACTGCTGCCTGGCTGGGGAAAGAGTGGTCCTACAGTATATCTAAAATGGGCCGATTGATCAGTTGCAAGAGGGCCGTGAACAATTTTAAGCATCCATTAGGTTTAATTTCTGTATCATGGAAATACGGGTCTTCTCCCCAGACAGGGTGGCTGATGAACTGTTTGCTGCTGGTCTCTTTTGAGTTGGATGTGCTCTCTAGAATTAGGGCACAGTTATTTCCAGATAGATCCTGAGTTAAGACAGGTACATGAGATTTGGGGGGGGGGGGGCTGTCTCCTCTTTTTTGTAGCCTTTATGGGAAGTATACCCCAAAAGGACAGTGCCAGAAACCTCACACCACCAGAAACCTCAGAAAACAGTGCCAAGAGACTCAGCTGGAGTTTCAGTTTACCTTGGAGAAATTATTTTTAGCCTGATTCCCCTTATCTTAATGGCTCTATTTAAGTGTTCCTTTCAGCTGGTGCTTTTGCATGGGGTTTTCTTAATGGGGGAAGGGCCGGCTAAAGTCTCTTGGCATTGTTTTCTGAGGTTTCTGGTGTGGTGAGGTTTCTGACACTGTCCTTTTGGGGTATACTTCCCACACCTTAGAGACCATTGAACCAGGATTGGTTAAAAAAAAACAAAAAACACCCCAGCTCTGCTCAACATTTTGGGGACAGGACACATAGGAATGAAAATTGTACAGTGGTGTAAAAGTAAAGCAGCAAGTAAGGGTTATAAACAATGCTAGCAGCTGTTAGACCCGGTTTGTATACTTGTTTGGCCCTGAATTTGTAAACCATGGTTTGGTAAATAAACCCACAGGATCACACAGCATTGAAAGCCATAAATCATGGTGGACAAACTCTTTGCTTAATATTCTAAAACAAAGGCAAAGATGCCACAGCATGGCTTGGTTTTTTTATTAGATGTAATAACAAGCTTCCAAGATTTTGAGCGATCTAGCCACATGAATAAATTCATACTTCCCCCCTCTTCAACTAGCAGATTTGCTGGCTGTGCAAAACTTTAAAAAGATAAGTCAGAAGTTACTTAGTCCTCAAAGCAAATAGAGAAGGAACCTTCTGTTTTTAAGTGAGCATAACTTTCTACTATGTGTTAGACCTGGAGTTATAGTCATGATATCAAACTGAATTGGATCATCTTTTTTTTTCTTTTAAAGTCTTAGCCATAATGTCAAGTGGTTTGAACTGATGAGTGTTTGCTCTAGTAAAGTCTTACTCCTATGGAAATATTTGTGGCTCTTGTTTATATATATATTTACACGGTATCCTTTGTTTCCATTAGGACTAGCAATCACAACAGCTAAATAGAAATAAATCCGTAGAGTTTAAAACATAGCAACAGAGTAATTAAGAATACAAAAGAGAAAATATACAGTAAATGAATTAACATGGCAGAAAGACGCATGAATAAAAATATTTTCTGCATTTTGGACAGAATGGCAAAGTACAGAACGATTTTAATATGTAAATATATATTCCCAAGCATTCTTATTCTGAACAAAATAAATGAGAGAACAGAACAGAATGGAAGCACAGAAAGGGACCTTGGAGGTCATCTAGTCCAACCCTCTGCTCAAGCCTAATACCATTTCAGGCAAATAGTTGTCCAATCTCTTCTTAAAAGTGCAATAATAAGCATCTTGCTTGTATAAATGTTTATTCTTTATAATCATATGGAATAACAGGTCACATGCCAGCGTGTGAACTCCAACATTCACAGTTGCTGCGAGAAAATCCCTATTATAACTAATTTAGCTTTTTATCAAGTTGGATACTATACTTTTAGAGAGGCTTCCAACTTGCAATTCCTATTATTCACAGCAGTGCTGCTGGAAAGTGCTGGGAGTTGTAGTCCACAACAAAGGGTTTTCCCGGTTAGGAGAAAGCTGCCGGCGAGCTCCTCATTTGCCTTCCAGAACTACACCTTCCACAAGGCATAGCGGCCTCGGTCACCCGGCCGACCGCCCGAGGGCGCGCGGATTCTCTGAAAAAGGCCCACGAGGCCACCGTCCGTCGGCTCCCAACGTAACTCCGCCCTGCGCGCTGGGAAATGTAGTTCTTCCGCCAGTCCAGTTCTTCGTGGGGGGAACGGAGCCGGGACTACAAGTCCCAGCAGGCGCCGCGCTTCGTCGTCGCCCGTTGTGTTTTTTTCTTCTTCATGGAAAGAGCTTCACGGACGCTGTTTGGAACGAGCGGAGGCTCCGGCTGAGGGGAAGAGACGCACTCGGAGCTGGTGGCGCCAAGCCGGAGGCCCCGGAGCGTTGAGGCGGCGGGTAAGTTGGAGCGGGCCGAGGGAAGGGGAAGAGAGCGGGCTGGGAGGACGCCGATGCCCTTTTAGGCCCCGGTTGCACTCCGTAGCCCCGGTTCGGCTCCCAGGGAAGGAAGGAAGGAGGGGTCGGTCCGAGGCTGCACGGTAACCCCGGTCAGGAGCTGGGAAGGCGGCTGGGATCGGGAATAGGGGTAGTCCTCGCTTTACAACCACGACGGAGCCCAAGCCTTCCGTTGCTAACTGAGACGGTTGCTAAGCGAGTGTTGCCCCTCTTTAGCACCGTTTTACGAACTAAGTGTGTGTTGCCTCACTTTACGACAGTTCTTGCTCCTGTTGTTAAGTGAATCACTGCTGTCGTTGAGTGAGTACTGCGGTTGTTAAGTGAATCCCACTTCCCCACCGACTTTTGCTGGTTGCCAAAGGGTGTCACGTGTGTCTGTCTGTCTGTCTGTCTGTCTCTCTCTCTCTCTCTCTCTCTCTCACACACACACACACACACACACACACACACACACACACACAAACACACACACCCTGGGACGCTGCAAAAGTCGTAAATGCGAATCAGTTGGCCAAGCATCTCAATGCAAACCACATGACCATGGGGGACCTTCCCCCCTCCCCAGTGCCGTTGTAACTTCAGTCACTAAGCGAACTGTCATAAGTTGAGGACTGCCTGCAGTGGGGTTGGGGAGAGCAGGCTGGGGTTCCCAGCACGGTCCCCAGTGCAGATCCAGGCATTGGGGTAAGCTTTTGCTCTCTCTGGACTGCATCTCAACAGGGTTTGAGGGTGACACCCCGCAGGTAAGGACAGCGGAGAAGATCATAGGAAGCTCTAAGACAGGGTGTCAAACTCACGTCATCATGGTAGCGTCATGTGACTATCGGGACTCCTCCCCCCGCTTTGCTAAACCGACAGTGGGCCGGGAGTTTGACAGCCTTGGTCTAAGACCTCTCCTTTTTTTACAGAGGCACAATTGAGAGCGTTTTAACAAACTGCAACCCTGTCTGGTTTGGTGGCAGCAGCGCCTCAGATAGAAAGTCCCTACAGAGAGTGGTAAGGACAGCGGAGAAGATTATAGGAAACTCAGGATAGTGCTTATAAGCACTCTGTGCTTAGAGCTCAAAGCATTGTTAGAGACCCTGCCACACCCACTTTATGTTCTGTTTCTGTTGCTCCCCTCTGGGAAGAGGTTTCAAAGTATCTATAGCAGGACTATCAGATTTTCTAACAGCTTTATTGTCTATGCCATCATCAAAGTGACAATAAAGTTGTTATTCTATTCTACTCTACTCTATATTCTGTTCTATATTCTGCTCTATTCTCTGTTCTGTTCTGTTCTAGTCTATTCTGCATTCTATTCTTCTACTGAATTCTGTATTCTGCATTCTGTTCTGTTCTTTCTATTGTATTCTGTATTCTGTTCTATTTTTCATTCTAGTCTATTCTACTGTATTCTATTGTATTCTGTTCTATTCCTATTCCTATTCAATTCCATTCTATTCTTTACTCCAATATTCTATTCTATTCTGTTTTGTTCTGTTCTATTCTGTATTCTATTCTATTTTCTATTCTTTATTCTATTCTATTCTCTATTCTCTAGTCTGTATTCTATTTTCTATTCTCCTATTTTCTATTCCTATTCCAGCAAAGAGGATGGAGTTGGGGGAATTATGTGGCAAGTAGAGGAAGGCTGTGCATTTAAGAAATTGGCCTCTCAGCTGCAGAAATACGCACACTGGCTCCAGCTCCATCCGTAGAGATGGGCACACTGATTTGTTTATTAGATATTTATCACCACTTTTACTGCTGTATAAGTAACTCAAGACAGGGAACAAATACAATATTCCTTCCTCCTATTTTCTCCTGTATATAACAACAACCCTGTGAGGTGGGGTGGGCTGAGAGGCTCTAAGTCATCCAACTGGCTTTCATGCCTAAGGCAGGACTAGAATTCAGCATCTGTGGGTTTTTAGGCAAGCACCCTAACCACTATTCAAACTGACTTCATCTCAGTTTAGAGAATTGGGCAAACTGTCTCCATCTCAGTCTGGAGAGAGGGCCGCATTAGTTTGAGTTTTGCATAAAGGAGCTTTAAGAAGTCATTCGTCTTCTCGCCAGCCTCCACTCTAAAACAGCCCAGGTGTGGAGGAGAAGTTTCAGGTACTCTCACTCAACTCAAAAAAAGCTGAAACGAAACATTGGCCTTGCTTCCTTTGTGGTGGGAGGAATTGGCCAGTGTCATTTGAAAGGGTGAGGGTTAAAACGTTAATCTTCCCCTTGGGAAACAGGCTGTTCAGATTTCTCGGAGGATAGGAAGCAAGTATGTTCACAGTTGCAGGAGTGGGAGAAGAGAAGGGAAATGCAATATTGGCCAGGGAACACTTAGAGTAATTGCACTATAAATTGCATTTAGCTGCTCAGAATTACAGGTCATCTTGGACTTACAACACTTCATTTAGTGACTGTTCAAAGTTACAATGGCAATGAACAAAGTGGCTTATGACCATCATTCACAGTTACGACTGGTTTAAACCAGCCCCATGATCAAAATTCAGGCGCAACTAGTTCATACTTACGACTGTTGCTGTGGCCCCAGGTCACGTGATTGATCCCCTTTTGTGACCTTCCGACAAGCCAAGTCAATGGGGGAAGCCGGATTCACTTAACAACCGGGCTGCTCACTGATCGACTGAAACGATTCACTTAAAAACTGTGGCAGGAAAGGTCGTAAAATGGGGCAAAACTCACTTAACAAATGTATCTTAGCAACAGGAATTTGGGGCACCATTGTGGTCATAAATCGGGGACAACTTGTATTATTTATTAAACTTGTACACTTGCCAGACTCTCAGCAGCCCTGGCTGGTTTTCCAACTGGATTACAAGGTAAATCATGATATAACCACCATTTCTGTGTATTGATTGAAAATGTGTAGCAGTATCACTTAGGCTTATATGCACAGCAATGTCTAGGAAACCTAAAGAAAGATGGAGTACATTTTTTTTTTCAAATAATAAAAACCCACCGCCTCAAACATGGAAAAATGAAACTTAAAATGTTTTCCTCTTCCTCTTCACTGTTTCTGGCTTGTCACATCAGGCAATCGGGGTCTCGTCTCCGAAATAGTAAACAGTCTGGGCTGCGTCATATACGGTAGATTGCGGATGGAGACTTACGTAGCACTCGAGGGTGGATATTTTGCTCATGTCAGGGGGATTTATTACAGAGAAAGGAGATTATTCTGACAGTTGTGTGTGTTGAAGGTTATTCCAAGAAGACAATCGCTCTGTCTAGCCTGAAATCATATAACCGGGATGCATGAGAATTAGAGCCTGCTCATAAACCTCTTCCTGCTATCAGTATTTCTTCAGAACTGCATACAAATCCTTTTTCTCTTAGGAAAACTCTTGTGCTTTGAAATGTTTCTCCCTCTCTCTCCCTCTCTCTCCCTCTCTCCTTCCCTTGCACACAAAGAAACACAAACACACTTCATATTACAATAATACAATAATACAATAGCAGAGTTGGAAGGGACCTTGGAGGTCTTCTAGTCCAACTCCCTTCCTAGCAGGAAACTCTATATGGTTTCAGAGAAATGGCTATCCAACATCTTCTGAAAGACCTCCAGTGTTGGGGCATTCACAACTTCTGTAGGCGAGCTGTTGCACTGATTAATTGTTCTAACTGTCAGGAAATTTCTCCTTAGTTCTAAGTTGCTTCTGTCCTTGATTAGTTTCCACCCATTGCTTCTTGTTCTACGCTCAGGTGCTTTGGAGAATAGTTTGACTCCCTCTTCTTTGTGGCAGCCCCTGAGATATTGGAACACTGCTATCATGTATCATATTCTTTATGATATTAACAGATGTTCTTCTGACTATAATGTGAAAGTGAGAAGAAAACTTTCAAGGGTGAGGAAAAATGCTCTTGCTGTAGTTTATTAAATCTGATTGTGATTCTGACAGTGTAGTTAAAACAACATGCTAAGACATGGCCTTTATAATTTATAAACCACAAGAGCTTGGTTCATACAACACACTCAAGTTACCAAGCAAACTGCTACCGGTACATTAAAAAAAATATAGTTCATATCCTACTCTTTCTAGTATGTATTAACTTTTTAGATTTTTTATTGCAATCCTGTGTGCTGCTGCTTGATTTTGAATGAAGTCTGGTTGGTTTCTATGATTTGAAACGGAATGAGAATTTTCGTTGCTTATTCATGTGTTGCTTGATTTCAGGAAATTAATTAGAATAGTCTTTTTTAAAATATAAGACCTGTGTGAAAAACTCTTGGGAGATACTATGCTAAAAAAAACGAATGAGGCATGTTTTTAAAGGAAGAGACCTGAAAGCTACTGGGAGGAGCAGAAAGTATTATATTGCAGAGTTGCGTGGGGAGTTATGCTAATAGGAATATGCAAAAAAAAAGTGCCTGGTGCAAAGTTGAAGTGAAATGATTGCAGCAGAAGTGAAACACATGATGTGTACAAAGAGAAAAAGATAATTGCAAAGAAGGTATATCGAAGAAGCAGGTAAGATGAAGAAATGCCGGGTGATTTTGATGGAAATAAAAATTTGTTCGGGCATTAGCTGAGGAGTGCTAAATAAAAGAGGCTGATTAAATGAAGTAATACAGATGTAAGAGAATGCTAAAAGATTTTAGAAAAATGTGGGAATAATAGTATTATGTCAAACAGTGGAAACAAATGCTATTAATGCTCGTGTTCAAGAGAAAAGTTATGAAAAAATATGCAGTGAGAATGTTGGAAGTTGTAAGGTACAGGTATAGATAATAAAAACTGAAGAAAGTTAAAATAAAGGTATGGTTTGCTTACAAAGTACCAGTATGTAATGCAAGTTGCATAACCATAAGTAAACTATGCCTCTATTTTATGTGTGTGAAGCTATACCTGATGACTGAAGAATGCCATTATTGTTCTTGTTGTACAAAAGAAATGATAACAAACCTGAAGTTATAGAATCCATTTGTCAAATGTATTAAGAAAACTGTTTGGCCAAATTTGGATTGGAAGGGCGTGAGAAGTAAAAACATTTGTCATGTACCTTTATGTTGTCAGATCAGATTGTTATCTTTTAGCAAGTCGGTGAGAAACAAGCTTACTGCAGATTTGATGACTTAGAGAAAGTGTATCATAAAGTAAACTGGCCTGAATTATGGAATCTTTTTGTGTGAATAAGGACTTGACGTTTGATTGTGACGGAAATAAACCATAGGAGGGACTAAATGGAAATGCCCCTAGTGTATGGTTCAACATGGAGCAAGCAAGTAAGTCAAGGATGTGGGATGTCCCCTTGGTTGTTTAATTTACTGTACTCATGCCAAAATGTCTGAGGAACACACATGTTTTGCAGAGGTGTGTTTGTTGGGACCTGAAAGTGTGTGTAGTTTCATCTGCAGATGGTACAGGTAGTCCTCGACTTACAACCAGAATTGAGCCCATAATCTTTGTTGCTAAGTGAGACATTTGTTAAGTGAGTTTTGCCCCTTTCTACGGCTTTTCTTGCCACGATTGTTAAGTGAATCATTGCAGTTGTTAAGTTATTAACACGGTTGTTAAGTGAATCTGGCTTCCCCAGTTGACTTTGTTTGTCAGGAGGTCGTGAAATCATATGACCCCAGGGACACTGCAACCGTCATAAATGTGAGTCAGTTGTCAAGCGTCTGAATTTCTATTGCATGACCACGAGGATGCTGCAAGGGTTGTCAGTGTGAAAAAGGATTGTAAGTCCCTTTTTTCAGTTCTGTCGTAACTTTGAACTGGCACTAAATGAACTGTTCTAAGTTGGGGACTACCTGTATCTGTTTAGCAACCACCTGAGGTTACAATAGCACTGAAAAAAAGTGATGTAGGATTGAGCCTCACGCTTAACCACTGTCGCAGTATTCCCATTGTCTCATAATCAGAATTTGGGCCCTTGGCAAATGGCAGATATTTACAATGGTTGCAGGGTCCCAGGATGGCTTTTTTTCAACCTTCCCACCTGGCTTCTGACACGAAGACCCTTCTTGTGGGTCTCACATGATGTACCGTATATTTCAGACTATATAATACTAGGGTATAAGATGTACCATGATTTTGAAGAGGTAAATAAATAAATAAAAGGTTTTGCATTCTGCAGGCCTCCCAAACCCTCTGCACGCCTTGTTTTGTTTTTTTTTAAAGGGGAGGGGCATGCAGAGGTTTGGGAGGCTCTTGGAGTGCTCCTGGGGCCCAAAAATGAACAAAAAATGGCCCGTTTTTTGAAAAAAAAATGGACATGCAGAGGGTTTGGGAAGCTTGTAGAGGGCTCCTGGGGGCTGGGGGAGGCAAAAATGAGCAAAAAACGGCCCCCTCCAGCCCCCAGGAGCACTTTGCAAGCCTCCCAAACCCTCTGCAAGTCCATTTTTGCAAAGGGGGTGGGGTTTTGGGAGGCAAAAAATGCCGTATTCAGTGTATAAGACGATTTTCACCCACTTTTTTGAGGGAAAAAGATGCATCTTATACTCTGAAAAATACAGTACCTCTTTAGGGGATGGGACCCACAACATTCCTTGCCTCCCCACTCTAGTGGCTCAAGTGGATGTGGAGGTCTTAAAATCTGCCTTTTTAAAAAATTTCTGCCCTTTTTGTTAGATAGTAGGCTGGACTGCAGAGTTGCATCTTGGCTATTGTTGACCGTTTTCATTTCCTCCTCTAACCTGTCCTTGTTAGTGAGCCTGTTTTTGACCTTACCTTTGGCCCATCCTGCTAAGTTGCGTATTTCCCTGGCAAGATTTATGTGGCCACTGGGTAAATAGCTTTGAGCTAGTTTCTGATTCACCTGCCCAAAGTAAATACATTAGAAATAGGCGAAGCTCTTTTCAGATTAGAATATCCTGATCTGATTCCTGTAGTGCTTCTCACTCTGTTCATGTGGAAAAGCACATTGCAGTGGGTTCATTGCAGGTAACACTCAAGTTATGGGCATTTGTTTGGTAACTGTTTGAAGTTACAATGGCACTTAAAAAAAGTAACCTGTGACTAGTCCTTGCACTTATGACTATTGTGACATCCTCATGGTCATGTGATCACAATTCAGGTGGTTGGCCACCAGGCTGTTATCTATAACGGTTGTAGCGCCCTGGGTTGTGTGATCACCGTTTGCGACCTTCTCCAGCTGGCTTCCAACACAAAACCAACGAGGGAAGTTGGAAGCTTAATGACTGCATGAGTCATTTAACAACTGCAGTGATTCACTTAATCATGTCCAAAAAGGGTCGTACAATGAAGCACAACTGACTTAACAACCACCTTGCTTAGCTTAGCAATGCAAATTCCGGTCCCAATTTTGGTTGTGAGTTGAGGATTACTCCGTACATCTGTTAGCAAGAAGTCTTCCTGTGATAACATTGCAAGCACAACGGATTTGTGTTGCTGGAAGTACTTCTTTCCCAGTATTAAAGAATGCGAGCATCTCTTGTGTTTGCGTTGTTTTGTTCACTACAGTTCCACTTTGCTTTTCTGCCAGTTCCCTTGTAATGTTGAGGAAGTTTAAAATTATGGCTTAATGGACATGATGGAAGACTACACTGTTCTAATTTATTTAGTGCCTTCAAGTCTGTAGAGGTTCTCAGCCATTCAGGTCCTGGTTGTCCCAAAGGTGCTTTTTCAGGAGGCAACTGGACTTTCTTGTTTTTTCTTTGGAAGACCTTTCGCTTCTCACCCAAGAAGCTTCTTCAGCTCTGACAGGAAGGTGGGGAATGGAAGGATTTTTATTCCTTGCAGTTAGGTGGTCATTTGCCTCCTTTTAGAGGGTCCTTGAAGCACTTGGAGGTTTATCTCTGTCCTCAGGGTCACCTGAGTGGTGCAAATGGTTCCTGTAATCTGCAGTTTTTTTCCTCTGGAAATCCATTCTTACTCCCACACCACTCGAAGGGTGCTCATCCCAAATTGTATGGCTACAGGTTTGTAGATATTCTCAGCCATCCAGCTCACAGTTGTCCCAAAAGTGCTTTTTTCCTCAGGAGGTAACTGGACTTTCTTCTTTTCCCTTTTGAAGACCTTTCGCTTCTCATCCAAGAAGCTTCTTCAGCTCTGACCGAATAGTGGGGAATGAAAGGATTTATATTCTTGCTGACAGCTCGTAATCTGCATCCTTTTAGAGGGTCATTGAAGCCCTTGGAGGTCGAGCTCTGTCCTCAGGGTCACCAGAGTGGTCCTCCTGGTTCCTGTAGTCTGAAAGTTTAGTGACTTCAAGTTAGCGTTGACTCCTGTCAGCCAGACTAGTCCATGCAGTTTTCTTGGCAAGATTTTGGAACTGGTTTGCCATTGCCTCCTTCCTAGGGTCGACAGAGAGTGACAGGCCCAAGGTCACCAAGCTAACTTTGTGCAATAAGGCAGGACTAGAACTCATGGTCTCCGACTTTTTTAGCCTGGGGCTTTTTTCCACTTTGCCAAACTGACCCGGTTTGGCCTTGCAGTTTGCCTGCAACCAGTGGAATGATTGTGGATTTTTTTTTTAAAGTGCGAGGCAGCCACAATCTGTTTTTACTGTCATTATTCCCAGGGCCCTTCCACAGCTTGTCATGGCATTTTAACCGGAGCACCTAAAACAGCATTGCAGGTCAGATACGTCAATATATTCACCAATATTTAACTGACCTAATGTTTATTTTTACAGGTTGCATCTGAAAAGAATATGAACGGGTGACCCTTACCCTTAAATTTTGGCTTCGTTTCCACTCAGTCTTGTCTGAAATGGAGTACGGGGACGATCTGTTGAATCCCGAGTGACCGGATCCCATCATGAAAAATGGAGAAAAAACGGAGAAAGAAATGAGCCTGTGGATTAGGCTTCATCCGGAAAGACTATGCAGACGAGACTTTTGCTTGGCTCGGACAAAACTTTTAACGCCGTCAACTTAAAGAGCTCTTAAAAGAGCAGCTTTCCCTGAAATCAAGAGACTGGGGGTGGGGGTGGGGGTGAGAGAAAGAACTGATTAATGGAGGATCACTGGGTGAATTGAATCCATGGAAATCTGGAAATGAAACCTCCTCCTTGCCTGACCATGCAGCTTGCAAACACCTGGTTGTTTCTAACGGCAATCTTGCTCTGCGGCAAACAGCACCTGGGCACCAGGCTGGGGAATTCCTCTCACGAAAGTCACTTATGTCTCGACTGCTCTCATCTGACCCTGAAGGTGGAATTCTCCTCAACTGTTGTGGAACACGGTAATGAGTTCTTTGCAGCAAGATTTAACGCACCCTTTGGGGAATGCAAAAATGTTGTTTTTGTTAGTTGCAAAGTTGTGTCCGACCCATCATGACCCCATGGACAACATTCCTCCAGGCCCTCCTGTCCTCTACCATCCTCTGGAGTCCATTTAAGCTCATGCCGACTGCTTCGGTGACTCCATCCAGCCACCTCATTCTCTGCTATCCTCTTCTTCTTTTGCCCTCCATCATTCCCAGCATGAGGCTCTTCTCCAGAGAGTCCTTCCTTCTCATTAGGTGGCCAAAGACTTTGAGTTTCCTCTTCAGGATCTGACCTTCTAAAGAGCAGTCGAGGTTGATCTCCTCTAGGACTGACCGATTGGATGGCCTCGCAGTCCAAGGGACTCGCAGGAGTCTTCTCCAGCACCAGAGTTCAAAGGCCTCCATTCTTTGGTGCTCAGCTTTTCTTATAGTCCAACTTTCACAGCCATCCTTTGCAACTGGGAAAACCATAGCCTTGACTATGCGCGCTTTTGTTGGCAGGGTGATGGATCTGCTTAGTATGCTGTCTAGATTTGCCATAGCTTTCCTCCTGAGGAGCAAGCGTATTTTAATTTCTTGGCTGCAAAAATAAATAAATAAAAATGTTTGGCTCTCTCTCGTAAAATGAAACTACAGAGAGTTCTTGAATTAAAACCATTTACAAGTGGTGAACTACCATTTACAGGTAGTTCTTGACTTACAACGGTTCGCTTAGTGACAGTTCAAAGTTACAAAAAAAAGTGACTTAATGACTGTTTCACACAGTAGCATCCTCAAGGTCATGTGATCAAAATCCAGACGCTTGGCAACTGGCATGTATTTATGACAGTTGCAGCATCCCGGGGTCACATTATCCCCTTTTGCAACCTTCTGACAAGCAGACCCCATGGGGAAGCCAGATTCACTTAATGACCGTGCTACTAACTCCACAGCTGCAGTGATTCACTTAATAACTGCGGCAGGAGAGGTCGTAAAATGAAACTAAATAAATGTCTCGCTGAGCAACATAAATTTTGGATCGTAAGTTGAGGACTCCCTTTAAAGGAAAGGTCTGCTGAAAAGCACTGGACTGGCTTGTGGAGAAGAAGGCAGTTCTGTAGAGCAACTTTATCATGGCATCGAAGGGCTGATTAAACTTATTTGCAGTGTATTTTTATGACTGGGAAAGACACTTGTAAGATTGTTGTCCTCAGAAGGCCAAAATAACACAACTGGCCTTGGGAGACTGTGACCTTGGCTAAGTTTAGCTCATTATTAACTACGTTGTCACAGGTGGCAAAGTGCGTGTTGTATACGATGTATGAAAACTCTTTTGTCTAAGCCAGAGATGAGTCATGGGCTACAGTATTTATTTTTCCGGCTTTCTAATCCTGGGGAATATTGAATCCCTGCTGAGAAAGGCCTGAGCCTCTGCCATAAAATGTTAGATGTTACCGAGGCATTGGGAGGTTTGCTGTGTCAGGACTCATCAGTCTTTGTGTGTGTGAACAGCAAACATATCAAGGTGTCCTGCAAATGTTGGAAATGTAACCCAAAAAATGGGCACATATTATCATATGCGGTGAACTTGTGTTAAAATCAAAAAAAAAAAAGGGGGGGGGGCAAAAATACATAACTGGCTAGAAAAGATGATAGGACAATATGCAGATTTTAAACCTGAACTGTTTTTATTGGGAGGTGTCTTATAAGAATTACATAGATTAATACAGGGATTCCTCGACTTGCGACTTCAATTGAGCCCAAAATTTCTGCTGCTGAGAAAGTTGTCCAGTGAATTTTGCCCCATTTTACGACCTTTCTTGTCATGTTTGTTAAGTGAATCACGGCAATTAAATCAGTAAAACGTTTGTTAAGTGAATCTGCTTGTGAGAAGGTTGCAAAAGGGATCGCGTGACCCCGGGACATTGCAACCGTCAGAAATACGATTCAGTTGTCAAGCATCTGAATTTTAATCATGTGACCATCATGTGACCATAGGGATGCTTCAACGGTCATAAGAGTGGAAAAAAGGTCAAAGGTCACTTTTTCCAGTGAGGGAACTGAATGGTCACTTAAACGAACTGTAATCTGGAAGAATTAATGGGAGAGTCAGTTTGGTACGGTGGTTAAGGTATCAGGCTAGAAATATGGAAACAATTGAGTTCTAGTCCTACATTACAAAGCAACAAAGATGATTAGGGGACTGGAGGCTAAAATATATGAAAAACGGTTGCAGAAATTGGGCATGTCTAGTTTAATGAAAAGAAGGACCAGGGGAGACATGATAGCAGTGTTCCAATATCTTAGGGGTTGCCACAAAAAAGAGGGAGTCAAGCTATTCTCCAAAGCATCTGAGGGCAGAACAAGAAGCAATGGTGGAAACTAATCAAGAAGAGAAGCAACCTAGAACTAAGGAGAAATTTCCTGATAATAAGAACAAATAATCAGTGAAACAGCTTGCCTCCAGAGATTGTGAATGCCCCAACACTGGAAGGCTTTAAGAAGATGTTGGATAGGCATTTGTCTGAAATGGTATAGGGTTTCCTGCCTAGTCAGGGGTTGGACTAGAAGACCTCCAAGGTCCCTTCCAACTCTGCTATTGTATTGTATTGTTAAATACAAAGGTGCTGGGTAACCTTGGGCCGGCCACTCTCTCTTGGTCCTTAAAAGCAAGCAGTGGCAAATTTCCTGTGAAATCAGCTGGGGTGGTGGAGCAGGTGTTCTGGAGCATGGTGGGGTGGGGAGAGGAGGGCAGGCTGTCTGGAGTGCAGGCAGACATAGAAATGGTAGGCATGACTTTCTGACTTCCCGCTGGTTTCCCCATTGATTTTGCTTGTGGGATCTGGCAAGGAATGCCAGAAATTGGGATCACATGACCGTATCTCACCTCCGGGGATGCTACAGGGGTCACATCTTCACAGATTGTTCGCTAGGAGCCGAGCCCTCATTTAGTGCCATTGCAACTTGGAACAATCGCTGAATGAGTGGTCATAATTTGAGGACAACTGGAGTTCATGCATCTGAAAGGAATTTTTGATACTTTGATGTATGCAACCTGACCTAATGAAAATCAAGGAGCACGTGGGTGCCGCCCAGTTCCTTTCTCTAATGGAATATGGGGATGATCTTGGGCAAAGGAGGGGAAGAGATGCTGCCTAGGAAGCAATCAGAGAAGAGAGGCAGGAGCCCTAATGGTTTAATGATCAGAGGAAGAAACTTAGCAGAGACCCTCCCTGATGGACCAAGCAGTTGATTGTGGTGGCTTGTGACTTCAGTCTTGCAAGAGTCTGTTTTTATTTTATTGTTCCTGTTCCCTCTTCTCTTCCCCTTCCCCGCCCCCTTCCCTCTTCCCTTCCTTTCCCTTCCCTATAATCAATAATCCCTATCATATCCTATCTTATCCTATCCCCTCCCAACCCAACCCATCCTTATTGTTATTGCTATTGCTATTCCTATTATTCTATTCCTATCCTATCCTATCCTATCCTATCCTATCCTATCCTATCCTATCCTATCCTATCCTATCCTATCCTATCCTATCCTATCCTATCCTATGGCTTTGTTATTTTTACAAATAACTCCAAGAGCCGAAGTGGCGCAGTGGTTAGAGTGCAGTACTGCAGGGCACTTCAGCTGACTGCTATCTGCAGTTCAGTGGTTCAAATCTCACCGGCTCAAGGTTGACTCAGCCTTCCATCCTTCCGAGGTGGGTGAAATGAGGACCCAGACTGTGGGGGCAATATGCTGACTCTGTAAACCGCTTAGAGAGGGCTGAAAGGCCTAAGAAGCAGTATATAAGTCTAACTGCTATTGCTAGTAGTGAACATATTCAACACACCTTCCCTGCAACAACCCTGTGAGATTGGTTGGGCTGAGAGAGAAGCACTGTTACTATAGTCTTACAATAAAAGAGCTAAAGTAGCTCATCCAGTCCTGTCTCCTGCCTGCCTTATCAAGGAGGGCTGACACTTGTTTTCAAGAACAATTTCCCTCCGTGCCCCCTTAGATGAATTGATTTAGTGGCCCTTCCTGAACTTGTTCCAGTAAAAGATGTTGGACATCTGTATAACTGTATGGTTTCCTTTTGCTTTTTTCTAATGTGTATTTTTCTAATTGGGTCCCTTTCCAGAATATATCGTGGCGTTCAACGGTTACTTTTCGGCCCAAGCGAGAAGCAAATTTATCTCACGAGCGCTGAAGAGCAGCGAGATAGAAAATTGGAGGATTGTACCCCGCAACAACCCAGCCAGCGATTACCCCAGTGACTTCGAAGTGATCCAGATCGACGAACATCAGAAAGTTGGAGTGCAGACGCTGGAAGACCATCCCAATATCAAACGGGTCACGCCACAAAGAAAAGTCTTTCGCTCGCTGAAGTACACCGAGAGTAAGCCCACTCGCCATGTCTGTGAATTGTTCCCAGGAAGGATTGGCCAGTCGTCATGCCCTTAACTGTATCTTTCTCTGGAATTTTGCTGTATCCCGGTCAAGTTTGGTTTTCAAAAACCAAATTTTAAAAAATGAATTTCATTTTTGTAAAAAATGATATTCAGTCCAGGGAAAAGCAAGGTTTCACATTTAGGCAAGAAAAGCCAAAGGCCCAGGTATAGAATAAGTGGTACCTGGCTCAACAGTAGTAACTGCGGGAAGGATCTTGGAGTCCTACTGGACGATCACATGAATATGAGCCAGCTGTGTGCTGCAGCTACCAATAAAGCCAGTGCAGTCCTAGGCTGCATTAGCATAGGGATAGAATCAAGATCATGTCAAATGTTGATGCCACTTTATAATGTCTTGGTAGAACCACACTTGCATTCCAATTTGAGCCACCACGATATAAAAAAGATGTTGAGGCTCTAGAAAGAGTGCAGAGAAGAGCAACAAAGATGATGAGGGGATTGGAGAATAAAATATATATGGTTGCAAGAACTGGGTATGTCTAGTTTGATCCAAAGAAGGACCAGGAGTGAGATAATAGCAGTGTTCGAGTATCTCAGGGGTTGCCACAAAGAAGAGGGAGTCAAGCTATTCTCCAAAGCAATGGGTGGAAACTAATCAAGGAAAGAAGCAACCTAGAACTAGAGAGAAATTTCCTGACAGAACAATTAATCAGTGGAACAGCTTGCCTCCAGAACTTGTAAAAGTTCCAACATTGGAGATTTTTTAAGAAGAGATTAGGCAGCCATTTGTCCAGAATGGTATAAGGCAGTGGTTCCCAACCTTTCTTGGGCCATGCCCTACCTAAGCATCTTTAAAATCCTGATCCCCCCTCCCCCAGTGACATATAATTCTTACTTTACTCAAAAAATGAACTCTACTCACATGGAGGAAGTCTAAAAGACCATTAACTTGGTTTAAAAGAGGTTCAAATTGCTCCCATTAAAAATCAGATTTTCCTCTTGTGGTGCCTGGGCTTCACGTTGGGAACCACTGGTATAAGGTCGTCTGCTTGAGTAAGGGGTTGGACTAGAAGACCTCCAAGGTCCCTTTCAACTTTGTTAATCTGTTAATTTAGTTTGGGTTTTTCAGTCTTGTCCATTGTGTCTGAGCTATTTCACCAGGAACTTGCTTCATAATCCAAAATTAAGCTATTAATTGATGTGGGTTTAGAAACTGTGTCCCTTCTGTTTGGAGCCTTCCTGAAAATCCATCATGGAAGGAGGGTTTGAGGATGTTTCCAAATGTTTCACACTCTGCCCAAACCCCTGAACTGGTATTGTGATTTCTTGCAAAGGGATTAGTTAACTGAGGTGGGGGGGAATATAACCTGTGGGAGAGAGAGAACGAGATTTCACTCCAGTCAGGAAATTGTTTTGGAAGTTGTTGGCAGTGGGAATGCTGAAGCCAAAAGGGATAGTTTGTAGGACGATTGCTACGCCCCCTGAATTCCATTAAACCTAACCTGAATTCAAACTTTATGGCTTCGTATAGGGTTGGTCATCTTTCCTAGCACTGGATACCTTCATCTTATGCTGCATGATGCTGGGTGTGCCAATGTGTAGAGTAAAACTATTAAAAGAGTTGCTCAATAGTGAGATGGATGGCATATAAATTTAATAAATAAAAAAGATACGTTTTAAAATCTTTTTGTGAAATTCCAGCCCTTTGGGGATTTTTTAATCAATGTTTTATATTTTTTATACTGCACATCAGTTGATGCCTTAAGGCTTCGATTGTCTTCTTTCCTCATCCAAAGGTGCTTAAAAATCCAGAGGAAAGGGAAGAAATTTAATTTTTATTTTTATTTTTATTTTCTTTTTATTTCATTTATTTCACTATTTTATTTTTATTTTATTACCATATTTTTTATTTCATTTCATTATTTTTATTCTATTTTTATTTTATTTTATTGCATTATTTATTTCACCATTTCTCTTTGATTTATTTTTATTTTATTACCGTATTTTATTTATTTTATTTTTTATTTTATTTTATTTGTTTTATTTTATTTTATTTGTTTTATTTTATTTTATTTGTTTTATTTTATTTTATTTTATTATTTATTATTTATTTTATTTTATTTTTATTTCATTATTTATTTTACTATTTCACATTACTTATTTTTATTTTATTACCATCTTTTATTTATCTATTTATTTTATTTCATTTCATTATTTTATTTATTTTATTTACTTTATTTTATTTACTTTATTTTATTTACTTTATGTTATTTACTTTATTTTATTTACTTTATTTTATTTACTTTATTTACTTTATTATTTATTTTATTATTTATTTTATTATTTATTTTATTTATTTATTTATTTATTTATTTATTTTATTATTATTATTATTTTTTTTTTGTAGTTTGTTCCAGTTGGAAGATTCTGGCTAGCTTATAACATAAAACGATAACCCTCTTGCTCCCTTGACAGGGGATGGAGAAAACCCCAGTTGTCAGCATTGTTTTGGTTTCTGTGTGCTATTTCCCCACACACGGCCACATCCTTGGTGACAATGGGAATATGTACCATCAGCAGCTCTTATCCAGTGTTGGGATTGTCCCATCCCCTTTGATCTACCTACTCAGTAGGAAAAAATGTGGGCCATTCTTTGCTTTCTTTCTTTCCCAGAATATCCCGACAGGTCACTCTCCACATTTGCTGAAAAAGTTGCCAGTTCTTTTCTGTATTAATTACAGAGACCACAAAGTCTTTCTTTTACTGCTCTTTCAGTTTGGCAGTCTTGCTTTGGCCTTATGAGAGATTGTGCCTTGTCTTTGGCCTTGTACTGAGCTTTGGAGCTATTGAGAACGTTATCAGGATGGAGAACCTGCCCTTTCAATCTTGGAAGGGTGGAGTCAGGACATGTCCAAGATAATCACAGTCTGTTTTTTCACCAACTGCCAGGGCTGAAAATGCCACTACGGCAATTTAGAGATGATTAATAGATTATCACCAGAGATATACACTCTTTATGAATTTGTCTTACAGAAAGGGAGCATGGGGCTTCCCCTACAGGTAGACCTCAACGTACAACTGTAACTGGAAGCAGACTTTCAGGCGCTAAGCAGTGTGGTTAACAACCGTGTTATTTGCTTCACCACCACAGCAAAAATAGTAGTAAATCAGTCTGGTGGTGTGACGATTCATTTAATGACCAATAACAGGGCTGGAAGGGACCTTGAAAGTCTTCTAGTCTGTCCAATGCCCTGCTCAAGCAGGAGACCCTATACCATTTCAGACAAGTTGCTGTCCAGTCTCCTCTTAAAGACTTCCACAAATGTTGGGGCATTCACAACTTCTGGAGGCAAGTTATTCCACTGATTAATTGTTCTCACTGTCAGGAGATTTCTCCTTAATTCTAGGTTGCTTCCCTCCTGGATTAGTTTCCTTGTCATGCCTTTTCCAAAGCATCAGGAAGACCCCTCTTTCCAATCCCAAGCTCCAAATATTCTCCTTTATTAGCACATTGTCATCTATTATTGAAATCCAAGAAGTAAACCCACTTTCTTGATGCACCACCTCCCCCCCCCCCCCGAAATGGAGCTCCTCCCGATAACTTACATCGCTCCTACCATGCTGGAATTCCAGAAAGTCTTAAAATTCTAGCCCAGTGATGGCTAACCTTTTTATTGTTGTGTGCCAAAAGGGCTTGCAAGATAGGGCACCCGCGTGCCTGCACCCATAATACAATGCACATAGGACCCCATGTGCACAACCCCCGCATGTGCCCCGCCCCACACGCATGTGTGCATGACCACTCTGCTCTCCCCCACCCTCCTGTGAATGTGCCTGCCCCCCCCCCGCCGCCCATTTTTTGCTTCCAGGTTGGGGCAGGAGGCCTTCCAGGCCCAAAACGGGGCACCGGGATACGCGAGGCCCCAAAATGCAATGCGAGTCCCTCCCCCTACACATATGTCCCATCCCCTGCGCATGCACGGCAGAGACCCGAAGACCAGCTGGCTGGCAGGAGATGCAGTGGAGCTGGGCTGTGGTGACAGCTGGCATGCCCCAGTGGGCGGTACAGGCGTACTGGTGCCTGCCCGGAGCACTGGGTACCATTCCGGTATGGTGCTCCGGAGGCCCACCCACCCGCCCTCGCTCCTTACAGGTATTTGAGGTCTTTGGTGCTTCCGTGCATGGAGCACATGATGCCTTCGTGATGCTCCGCCGGGCAGCTGGAGCGTTGCGGAGGCGTCGCAAGAGGTAAGAATGCATGCGCACGCTGCGCACGTTCATGTGGTGGATTCCGGGCCCGGTTGATCCGGAACCCATCACTAGTGTGCCTGCAGAGAGGGCTCTGTGTGCCACCTGTGCCCCGCGTGCCATAGGTTCACCATCATGGCTCTAGCCATTCAAAGTTCAATACAGTCAGAGGAAGCCATGCAAATGTTTTAAATAACTAAATCAATAAACAAATGTAAGGGTAGTTAGACATGGGAAACTAGGCGGGACACAAGTGCCCGAATTGGTCAAGTTCTATGTCCCTGCTTCTCAAATCTGTAGCAGATTCAGCTGCTCCTTGCAACGAGACCAGATGGACGCAGAAGTGGCAGTCTTCCCGCCCGCTCCGAAGGGCCAGCTTGTCTCTGGGTTCCGGATTTTGGCACGCGACGGGCAGGCACTCCAGCAGGCGCTTGCTGAGAGCAATCCCTCGGCAGGTGGCTCAGACGCTTCAGGCAGACGTCCTCTGGCAAATGGGATTCACAGGTAGGCCTGTTAGTAGATGCCCTGCAGAATCTTCCTAGTGACAATTAGCCATTGCACACCGAACTCTTGGTTGGGAAGATCAAGAGTTTTCCTTTTTAGTAAAAAATAAAATAAACTTAGACATCCTTTGTATTGGAAGATTTCTCATTGCAGGTTTGGTTTTTATTTTGTTTTATTCTATTCTATTTTTTATTTTATTTTTTTATTTTACCCTGGCTGGAAAGATTAGAATTTTCCTTTATATATATGTCTGTGTGTGTATGTGTGTATGTATGTATGTGTGTGTGTATGTATGTATGTATGTATGTATGTATGTATGTATGTATGTATGTATGTCTTGCCATATTTGGGTCTTTTCCCATGTAAGATTGACAGTATGTTGGGAAATCGGGAAAAGATTCGAATACGCCAAGACCTGCATACCTATACCCGTGAAAATCTACGAAAACAAACTCACACACAAACACAAACCCCGTGTTTCCCTGAAAATAAGACAGGGTCTTATTTTCTTTTGACTTCCAAAATAAGCGCTTGGCCTTATTTTCGGGGAGGTCTTGTTATTTTTGAGGTGCAGGAGGCGTGGTCAACTCATGGCTGCTGCTGTGTTGCAATATTTTCCAAGAGGGCTTGTTTTAGCGCATGGGCTCAAAAGCCCGATGGGGCTTATTATCCAGGGAGGTCTTATTTTCAGAGAAACAGGGTGTACACACGCACGCACACACACACACACACACACACACGCACACACCTATCTATCATCTATCTAAAACATCCTTCATATTAGAAGAATGTTCAGTGCAAGTTTATTTTATTTCATTTTTTTATTTTAATATTTTATTTCATTTTTTATTTATTTATTTATATTCATTTTATTTTATCAAAAGACACTTTATGTAACTTTCTTATGAAAGGGCTCAAGGGCTCATCAGTTAAAGACGCTGACCTTGTCAGCTGACAGTCCAGTTCGAGACCCAAGTGCCACGTGATAGGGTGAGCTCCCATTCCTTGCTCCCGCTCCTGCCACCTAACAGTTCGAAAGCATGCAACTTCAAGTGGATAAGTAGTTACCACTTTGGGGGGGGGGGAGATAACAGTATTCCGGGCCCCTTGGCATTTAGTCACGTTGGCCACATAACCACGGAAATGTCTTTGGACAATGCTGGCTCCCTCGGCATCTTCAGGCTGGGTTTTGGGCTTAAAGCGTGGTTGGAGCTGCGGTCTTTCTATAAATCTTGGTGGGGGTGTGTGGAGTGCTGGCTTTGTTTCAGTAAGTGGAATGATTGGTTGTGTGGTTCTCTCATGATTGGTAGATTGGTGCTGGCTGTGTGTCCGTTGTTTTGTGTTGTAACAACCTGGGTGGTGGGTGGGGCTCGTTTGTTGACTAGGGCTGGTTTCCAGATGTCTGGTAGGCGGGAGGTATTGTCATGTTTATTGGGGATATGAATGGTTTCTTAAAATACCATCAGAATCAGATCTCTTGCGCTAACCTGTCATTGTGTCAACCTTCTTCTGTACAAATAGGAGACGGTGTAAGAGTGGCTGTCTTTGATACTGGACTCAGCGAGAAACATCCACACTTCAAAAATGTAAAAGAGAGGACAAACTGGACAAACGAGAGAACTTTGGATGATGGTAAAAAAAACAAAAACTGAAGCTTTCTTTTAACCAGTTGTCCCAAAGGTTCTTTTTTTCCCAGGAGGCAACTTTATTGTTTTTCTTTGTTTTTCTTTGAACATTTTTCACTTCGCATCCAAGAAGCTTCTTCAGCTCTGACTGGATGGTGGGGAATGGAAGGATTTATTCTCCTTGCAGACAGCTGGTCATTTGCATCCTTTTAGAAGGTTGTTGAGGCCACTTGGAGGTTCATTTGTGTTCTCAGGGTCACCTGAGTGGTGCAAATGGTTCCTGTAGTTTGCATTTTTCCCCTCTGGAAATCCATTCTTATTCCCACGCCATTCCAAGGGTCTTCATCCCAAATTCTATAGCTAAAAGTCTGTAAATATTCTCAGCCATCCAGGTTGTGATTGTCCCAAAGGGGCTTTTTTTCTCAGGAGGCAACTGGACTTCCTTGTTTTTTTCCCTTTTGAAGACCTTTTGCTTCAGCTCTGACCTGATGGTGGGGAATGGAAGGATTTATATTCCTTGCAGACAGCTTGTAATCTGCATCCTTTTAGAGGGTCATTGATGCCCTTAGAAGTTTATCGATGTCCCCAGAGCTGAAGAAGCTTCTAGGTCTATTGGTCTGTTGCAATTCACTCTTGAAGGACTGTTTGCCAGGATTTTGCTGGATGAGAATGCTAGAAATTTACATTAGCCAAATAAAAAGGGGGGGGGACGACGACAAGGAGTCTGTTTTGCCATTTGCGAAGCCTACGTCAGAACATGTGATCACTTTTGAGACTTTCTCACAAGCAAAGTCAATGGGGAAGCCAGATTCACTTTACGGTCTTGTTCCTAATTTAACAACTGCACTTAACAACTGTGGCAAGAAAGGGTGTTAAGTGGGGGCAAAATTCACTGAACAAAAATATTTGTTTAGCAACAGATAATTTGGGCTCAATGGTGGTCGTAACTGGTAACCGCCTGCATTTCCTCCTTTCATCTTTCTTTCTCGCCAGAAAATTATCTCTTCCCTAGCCACAATTGACCAGACAGCAACACATCAAAGTACCTTACTATATCTTACTTAATTGCTTCTCGTCAACAGGCTTGGGCCACGGGACCTTTGTTGCAGGCGTGATCGCTAGCATGAGAGAATGCCAAGGATTTGCTCCGGACTCCGAACTCCACATATTCAGGGTCTTCACTAACAATCAGGTAAAGAGAGGACCAATATATAGCACAGTGCTTAAGGAGATAGACTAAGACTGAGGAGGACCAATCCATCCAAGTCATGGAAGCTATCATATTTTTCAGAGTATAAGACACACCTCCCCCCCCCCTAAAAGAGCATGGAAATGTTGGTGTGTCTTATACACCGAATACAGCCATTTTTAGCCTCCCAAAGGCCTTGTCCCCTCCGCATCCAATTTTTGCAAAAAGCTGGCTGTTTTTCACAAAAACAGAGGCTTTTTTGCTTTCCCTCAGCCCCCAACAGGCTTCAGCAGGGCTGGGGCAAGGCAGAAATGGGGGTGTTATTGTGCTTAATATTAAGATCTGTTTCATGTTTTAAACAGGTTTCATATACATCTTGGTTTTTGGATGCTTTTAACTATGCTATCTTGAAGAAGATCGACGTGTTGAACCTTAGCATTGGAGGCCCAGATTTTATGGACCATCCGTTTGTAGACAAGGTTGGTATGGGATGGGATGGGAAAAGAGAATGATAACAATTAGACTGTTTCTCCTGTCGTCTTAGAAGATTTAGTTTAATAGAAACTTTGGTTTTACACAAAGTAATAACAACACGGGGAGATTGTATCCATACAGTCAAACCTAGATTGCTTTACAATATAACCTTCTCTGAATATCAAGCTTTAATGTAGCTAATCCCTGGGTTTCTAACATCTGAATATTTTCATTTCCAAGGTATGGGAATTGACAGCCAATAATGTTATCATGGTCTCTGCAATTGGAAATGATGGTCCTTTGTATGGGTAGGTGGTTTATATATATACATATATATATATATTGAGTAGAAATGTATTATTTTAGAGTAAATTTACAAGAAGCACTTTTGCCATCTTTAACAAATAATGCTGATTTCCCCCAAGTAACTTAATTTCTTTTCAATATAATCCTTCACCAAAACACATTGTGCTGCTTCCGACTAATGCCCCCCCAATCAATTCAGGACTCTGAGGCTGTGGCTTTTCTGAAGGATCCATTGAGTTGAGTACATCATATCGGCACATTCAAATGTGAAACTAACTCTAAATATTTCCTGTGGTTTGTTATAATAAAAGAAATAGACCCCCCCACCCCCCTAATAAGTGTCACAGGTCTGATTAGCCAACCAGATAGATGGCTGTCTGCTCAGCTACTCCCTCCGGCCGTTACGAGCTCTCATTGAGACGACCTTGATTCCCATGCGTCTTATTGCTGTTACATCCGGCACATGGGAGGAAAATACCCCACACCCAGAGGAGGACTGCTGCCAGTTCGGACTGGTTCGTGCAAACCAGTAGTTCCAACCAGCGGCTGGCCCACCCGCCTTCCCTATATAATTGTCACGTGTTCGATGCCGCTTGAAGGCACACGAGTAAAGTGCACTTGCGCACGATCACATTTTCGGTTCTGGGTGAACCACTTATTACATTAAGTGACGCCAACCTCTGCCCACCCCACATAGTCACACACACACACACCGGCATATGTATGGCAACCTAAAAACAAAGTAAAAAAATAATACGGTATCAGCTAAAGTCATTTTGAGAGTGGCAGACATGCCATAGCACGTATGTGATAACTAGTTTCAGAAATTGTTTGTTAGGCAGAAGGGCAGCTGAAATTCAATGCCATCTGTGCTGATATCCCACTGAAATCCCACTGCTTTCACTCCAGGTTAAAGAGGATCTTTGTTTAATCAGAGGCAAACCCAGTTGAGGCTGTGCCATGGTTGGTTTTAACCATCATTTGCTCAACAAGTCAGAATGGCCTAGTGTGCACTGTACCATATTTGCTGAGTTCACATGTCATGCTTAGACAAAAAGTTAGATCAAGTTAGGACTGTTATATGTCAGCCGCTAAAATGTATAAATTTTCCTTGATTCCGGCCATGGGGTTTTGTGAGGAATGGAAAATCAGCTCATACCATTTTATGTGTTCCATCTTTTTAGAGTACAGTGTAATTTTGTGAATAGTTTTGAAACTGAAGCCTTCCAGATCTCATATTATCTGTGATGGTGAACCTATGGCATGAATGCCCAAAGTGGCACACAAAGCCATGTCGCCTGGCACACGTGACATTGCCTGTTCCTCTTCCGGGTTTCCGGTGCTGAGGCAGTGCCAGAAACTGGAAGAGCTGGTCTTCTGTTTCCCAGTGTGAGCATGGGCGCCGGCCACCTGATCGTCATGCGCGAATGCATGCGCCAGAAACCAGAAATTCATTTTCTGGTGTGTGCATTGGGCAGCTCCTCTTCCGGGTTGCATCCCAGATGAGAGCACGTGCGCACTCCTTTTTCGGCATTCCGTGCCAAAAAGGTTCACCATCATTGTCATATACTGTACTGTATACCCATAACTGATAAGCATATGAATTTTGAGAAATTAATCCAGTTCATTTGAAGTCTGCCACTGAATATGACTGGGGAATGTTGAGATTCGTACTCATATTCTTACTCAGCTTTTTGCGTTCTTACATACTGCAAATCCAATTTTTCAACTATAACATGCTGGAGTTCCTTTGTTACCTAATTCACTTACAATCCTAAGCCATAATGGGTTCATCCATCACAGTAAGCCAAACACAAGCCCACCATTCGTGATTTAACATAACGTATGATCAGGGGGACTTGGTTTAATTTACAGGATTATTTTTTTAAAACAAAATTAAGCATTTTCTTTTTTAAAAAAAAGTGAATAAACAAGTAAAAAGCAACAAAGAAAATATACTTGTTTCAGAAATAATAATGTCTATAAGGGGACAAAGGAATTGTACAGTGAGTCCTCTTTAACTCTGCAGGATTATTGTGAAGATGAAAAAAAGGGTTAGGGAGAAGGACAGAATTGTAGGTACTGCCTTCATCTCCTTAGAAACAGATGGGATACAAAAGTAATATGAACTATGGTGGCTCAGTGGTTAGAATGCAATACTGCAGGCTAATTCTGCTGACTGCCAGCTGCCAGCAGTTTGATTCTCATTAGCTCAGGGTTGACTCAGCCTTCCATCCTTCCGAGGTGGGTAAAATGAGGACCCAGATGGTTAGGGGCAAATAGGCTGACTCTGTAAACCGTTTAGAGAGGGCTATAAAAGCACTCTGAAGTGGTATATAAGTCTGAGTGCTATTGCTGTTGTTAATAGATCAATAATAATTTTAAAATATACATTCTTTTTCAGCACACTCAACAATCCAGCTGACCAAATGGACGTGATAGGAGTTGGCGGCATTGATTTTGAAGATAATATCGCTCGGTTCTCCTCCAGGGGGATGACCACATGGGTGAGCCCCTTTGTAGAGGCATCATGCTCAGGGTGACACTAATGAACTCAAATGTTGAGCCTAGTGCATGGTCTTCCATTACTTTGCATGCCACATGGGAAGCGCAGTTTAATTTTGCCAGAAGTCGGTAGAAATCTCGTTGAATTGATGGACGTGCGAGCATGAAGCCTTTTGTTTGATGCATTTGACTTTCCTCCCTAGGAACTTCCTGGAGGCTATGGGAGAGTCAAGCCTGATATCGTGACTTATGGCTCTGGTGTGAGAGGGTCTGGCATGAAGGGGGGTTGCCGGTCACTCTCCGGGACAAGTGTGGCCTCCCCTGTTGTGGCAGGCGCCGTCACGCTTCTAGTAAGGTATGTATGCCATCAAAATATATTTCCCAGGCTTTTCTGGTAAAGCTGCATCGTTCAAATCCCAGGGAAACCCAGGAGAAGTAAATGGGACACATCGTTCAGAGCATGTAACCAAAATCATACCCAAAAACGCTAATTTGGCGATGTTGTAGAAGAAGAAGAAAAATAACGTCTCTTTGAATACAATGAATTACTTCTGGTTCATTTACAACTTTAGCCCCATCAGAGTCTAACATTTCCGATGTTTCTGGCTTTCAGCACAGTTCCGAAGCGCGAAATGGTGAACCCAGCTAGCATGAAGCAGGCCCTCATCGCCTCCGCACGCCGTCTTCCTGGAGTCAACATGTTTGAACAAGGACATGGCAAACTTGATCTTCTCCGAGCCTATCACATTCTCAACAATTACAAGCCTCAGGCCAGGTGAGTTTCTTTCCACGCAAATGGCTCAAACCGGACCTTTTCCGTTGGAAAAATAAATAAGCGAGCTGCAAATCCTGTTTTTCTTTTTCTATATGTTTCAACTCTTAGATAGTTACAATAGACTGTTGGACCATGTTTTTGGGTGTGTGTGTGTTTGCGTGTGTGTTGATTAAGCAGGGAAGTGTTTTTAGATTTTATGATACTGTCTTATGTATTGGTTATGGTTCTAGAAGGCAGCTAGTTGAGGAAGACTGGTTTCCAAGTGTTATATTTGTGGGCCTGGCATAGTTCAATTTTTACGCCCCTTATCTATTGTTTGGCATCAGCTGCCCCAATATAGTTTTAAAAAAAACAGGTCATTATTTCACTTTTAAAACTCAAAAGTCTCTTTTTTCTTGGAAATGAAAACATGACTAAACTCTTTATCTTAGGAGACTGTGTCACGTTGTTGTCAATCATCTGTCAAACTGTTGGTTTGAGTTCTAAACATGGTTTAGATTCTAATGCTTTCTAAAGGTAGAAAGGAGATAGATTGGAGATAAGGTAAAGGTAAAAGATCCCCTTGCACATACGTGCTAGTTGTTCCCAACTCTAGGGGGCGGTGCTCATCTCCGTTTCAAAGCCAAAGAGCCAGAGCTGTCCGAAGATGTCTCCGTGGTCATGTGGCTGGCATGACTAAACACCTAAGGCACACAGAACGCTTCCCACCAAAAGTGGTTCCTATTTTTCTACTTGCATTTTTACATGCTTTCGAACTGCTAGGTTGGCAGAAGCTGGGACAAGTAACGGGAGCTCACTCTGTTAGGCAGCGCTAGGGATTTGAACCGCCGAAGTGTTGACTTTTCTGATTGACAAGCTCAGCATCGTAGCCACTGAGCCACCCTGTTTTCTACATGTATTCAAATTCACCAAGAGCATAGTTTGCTTTATACAGACAGTCCTCGGCTTATGGCTGTAATTGAGGCCAAAAAATTTTGTTGCTAAGTGAGACAGTTGTTAAGCGAGTTTCACAAACCCCTTTTATGACCTCTTTGACATGATTGTTAAGCGACTCACTTGTAGACAATCCCCGACTTACGTCCATAATCGAACCCAAAATTTCTGTTGCTAAATGAGATTTCTGTCAAGTGAGTTTTTTGCCCCATGTTATGACTTTTCTTGCCACATTTGTTAAGTGAATCACTGCAGTTGTTAAATTAGTAACACGGTTGTTAAGTGAATTGGTCTCTCCCATTGATTTTGATTGTCAACAGGGTTGCAAAAGGGGATCACTTGACCCCGGGATGCTGCAACCGTCATAAACATGAGTCAGTTGTCAAGCATCTGAATGTAAATCACCGTGACTATAGGGATGCTGGAAAGGTTGTAAGTGTGAAAAATGGACATAAGTCACTTTTTTCAGTGCCGTTGTAACTTTGGTCACTAAGTGAACTTTATAATTAGAAGACTACCCATATATTTTCAGTTTAAAGCCTCATTGGACAGTGAAACATAAAGGTATTTCATTCATATGTTTATTTCTTATCACCCATTGTATTTTCCCTTCAGCTTGAGTCCCAGTTACGTTGACTTGACGGAATGCCCTTACATGTGGCCCTATTGCTCTCAGCCCATCTACTACGGAGGCATGCCCACCATTGTCAACGTCACCATCCTCAACGGAATGGGAGTCACTGGGAGAATCGTAGACAAGGTAAGAGTTGGCAGAACTTAGCCAGGCTGAATGACAACGACAACTCCTCCACCACCACCACCACCACCACCACCTCTTCCTCCTCCTCCTCCTCCTCCTCCTCCTCCTCCTCCTCCTCCTCCTCCTCCTCCTCCTCCTCCTCCTCCTCCTTCTCCTCCTCCTCCTCCTCTTCTTCTTCTTCTTCTTCTTCTTCTTCTTCTTCTTCTTCTCTTCCTCCTCCTCCTCCCCCCACCTTCTCCCCCTCTCCTTCTCCTCTTCCTCCTCCCCTTCTTCTCCTCCTCCTCCTCCCCCCTTCTTCTTCTCCCCTTCCCCTCTCCTTCTTCCTCTCCTCCTCCTCCTTCTCTTCCTCCTCCTCCCTCTCCTTCTTCTTCTCCTCCTTCTCCTCCTCCCCCTCCCCCTCTCCTTCTTCTCCTCTTGCTCCTCCCCTTCTTCTCCCCTTCCCCTCTCCTTCTTCTCCTCCTCCTCCTCCCTCTCCTTCTTCTTCTTCTCCTCCTCCTTCTTTTCCTCCCCCTCCCCCTCTCCTCCTCTTCCTCCTCCCCTTCTTCTCCCCCTCCCCTCTCCTTCTCCTCCTCCTGTTTCTCCTCCTTCTCTTCCTCCTCCTCCTCCCTCTCCTTCTTCTCCTCTTCCCCCTCCCCTTTTCCCCCTCCCCTTCCCCTTTCCTTCTTCTTCTCCTCCTCCTCCTCTTTCTCCTTCTCTTCTTCCTCCTCCCTCTCCTCCTCCTCCTCCTCCTCCTTCTCCTCCCCCTCTCCTCTTCCTCCTTCACTTCTCCTCCTCCCCCCTTCTTCTCCCACTCCCCTTCCCCCTCCACCACCTCCTCCTCCTCCTCCTCCTCCTCCTCCTCCTCTTCCTCCCGTAAATCTAAGTGTTCTTAAGCCAAACCAGTTTCTGCCATCAACTTTGCTTGTTGGAAGCCAACTGGGAAGGTCACAAGGGAATGGGAATGGAATGGAATAGAATAAACAGAGTTGGATGGGACCTTGGAGGTCTTCTAGCCCAACCCCCTGCCTAGGCAGGAAACCCTACACCACTTCAGACAAATGGTTAACCAATCTCTTCTTAAAAACTTCCAGTGTTGGAGCATTTACAACTTCTGGAGGCAACTCCTGTTCCACTGATTAATTGTTCTAACTGTCAGGAAATCTCTCCTCAGTTCTAAGTTGCTTCTCTCCTTGATTAGTTTCTGCCCATTGCTTCTTGTCCTGCCTTCAGGTGCTTTGGAGAATAGCTTAACTCTCTTTTTTGTGGTAATCACAATGAGTCTGGACATTGCAGACCTCGAAAAATACACACCAAGCCCCTGAATATTGACCATATGACTGTTGGGGAGCCGCAACGATTGTAAATCCGAGGATCAGTTGTAAGTTATTTTGTCAGGGCTGTTATAACTGTGTACTGTGACCTAACAAGCCGTTGTAAGTTGAGAACCACAGGGAGTCCTCAATTTATAGCAGTATAATTTATTGACTGTTCAAAGTTACAATGGCATTGAAGAACCTACGACTTTTTCACACTTATGACCATTATAGTCTCCCTAAAGTCACGTGATCAAAATTTGGACACTTGGCAACTGACTCCTATTTATGACAGTCACAGTGTCTGGGTGCTGCGTTGATCCCCTTTTGCGACTTTCCGACAAGCAAACTCAATGGGGAAGCCAGATTCACTGAACAAGTGTGCTACTGACTTAACAACTGCAGTGATTCACTTAACAACTGGGGGCAAAAAAGGTCATAAAATAGGGCAAAATTCACTTAATAGCAGAAATTTTGGACTCAATTGTGGTCGTATGTTGAGGACCACCTGTACCTGTGTCCATCTCTTTCCATTCTATATCAGAAGTCTGGATATAAATCAGGATTTCTTTGCCAGGTCATTCCTTTTAGAACCGTCTTTAGTGGAGCAG
Source organism: Thamnophis sirtalis (assembly GCF_051295495.1). Classification (NCBI taxonomy): domain Eukaryota; kingdom Metazoa; phylum Chordata; class Lepidosauria; order Squamata; family Natricidae; genus Thamnophis; species Thamnophis sirtalis. Next base: position 27,980,333 of record NW_028261394.1, on the reverse strand, counting down.
ATGAATTCTGCAATGTCATTTGCTGTCGTTTTAATGCATTTAATGCATTGCAATTGGTTTGGTTGGTTGTTGGTTGGTTGACGCCTCTTCACCCATCGTGGGTATAGGCGACTTCCATGGAAATTTGACGCCACTGTTTTCGGTACGGCGATCCATGGAAGCTGTTTCGGCTGGATATACCCAAGGGGACGCCAGTCCCAAGGGTCGACAGAGCCCGATTGGTGGGAACGGGGGGCACCACGTGAAGGCCGGGTTGTCGTTTGATAGTTGAGAGGCTTTGCATATTTTGCGCATCAACTATCCTTGCCCCCCGCAATTGGTTTGAGACAGAGAAACGCTATGTCCGGTTCAGATATAATTGTGCCATCACATTAGAAAATGCAGTGTTATTTATGCTCTTTGATCAAATCATCCAGGTTTCTCTTTGCCTCAGGCTTAATCTTAAAGTGGCACTTAGTTTGCTTGGAATTTTTAACCCTGGTTGTTATTATGGTGGTAACCCACCAAGGAAGGTTAAGCCTTGAGAATGTATTTCTACGATACCTAGAGTGCTATTCAGCAAACAAGCATTAATCCGACGGTTTGATGAGGAATGTACATTGCCTTGCAAACCCAAAAAATCAGAATGATAAATGCGAAGAGAGTGGATTCCTGCATTCATACAGAAAGGAAGGAAGGAAGAAGCTGCCTTCTAGTAAATAGGTCAAGCTTTTGCTGAAAAAGTCCATTTTTGAAGATAGTTTGGTTTCATCTATTTCAAAAAGGAGTTTAGACTGGTCAAGCAGGTCAGACTGGTCTTTTCACAAGCTGAGCTGGCTTTCCGTCGTCCTGAGGAGGTGAAGTTGGAGTTGTAACTATGAAAGAAAAGAATTCCACTTTCAAAAGTCTTATCTGATGCCTACATCCTTTTTTTCAGTTACAGATTAAGTCATTCCTTAAACCAGATTGTCTAGATTTTAACAGAAACATTTGGAAAAATCTTTAACAGGCTTGAGGTACTGTAATATTCCAAACAGCTACAGATAGTCTTCGGCTTACGTCCATTCATTCAGTGACCATTCAAAGTTTTGGCCAGACTGAAAAAAAATGGATACACGACCAATCCTAAAAGTTCTGGCGATTGCAGCACATCTGCTGTCAAGTAATTGTGATCTGGCCCCTTGTGTGCCCAGCTCACAATTGCAACATCATTCAGAACTGCAGTCACGTGATCCCACTTATGACCTTCTCTGCCAGCTTCCCACAAGGAGAATCAATGGGGAAGCCAGCAGAAGGTCACAAATCGCCCTGATAAGTAACACACATGTTCCTGCTTGCAGCACATACACAATACCCATGCATACCTTCTGCCAGCCTCCCAGTCCCTCCTTTACCACTACCCCTACCCCTATCATGCCTTACTTTGGACTCCTGCCATTTCTCATTTAAGAATTGGCATGTCTTGTGGTTATGAAGGCAGCCAGGACTACTGAGTGTTGTCATCACTAAGCAATATGGTCACATGACATCATGCCTTATAATCCCATCATTTATCACAATAGCAATAGCAGACTTATATACCTCTTCACAGTGCTTTACAGACCTCTCTAAGCGGTTTACAGAGTCATCCTTTTGCCTGTAACAGTCTGGGTAACCACCTTGGAAGGATGGAAGGCTGAGCCAACCTTGAGCTGCTTAGAATTGAACTGCTGGCAGTGGGCAGAGTCAGCCTGCAATACTGCATTCTAACCACTGCACATCATGGATGGATGGAAGAGCAATAGCACTTAGACATATACCTCTTCACAGTGCTTTACAGCCCCTCTCTAAGCGGTTTACAGAGTCAGTCTCTGACTCCCAACAATCTGGATCCTCATTTTACCCACGTTGGAAGGATGAAAGGCTGAGTCAACCTTGAGGCGGTCAGGATTGAACTCTCACTGTGGGCAGAATTAGCCTCCAATATTGCATTCTAACCACTGCGCCACCATGGCTCTCTTATCAACAGCAATCCCTGTCCCATTTCTTCTCACAACCCGGGGGCTACTTGTATATTTGTATCCCCTGTGCTTATTCACCTAGCCCTTTATTATCTATTCCTTTATTATCTATCCTGAGAAGTAGTAGTATTGGATGCAATCCCTATAATAAAATATTTCACCTTATTTTTTCAAATGATTACGTATGCCTCAATGTGACAAGATTATTTGCTGCAAACGTGACCTCAAGCAAAAATAAAAATAAAAAGCAAACCATGAGTATGACATATGAGACTAACTAAGTGAAAGGAAGGTCTAGGGGAGATACAATAGCAGTCTTCCAGTATTTGAGGGGCTGCCCCAGAGAGGAGGGGGGGTCAGGCTATTTTCTACAGCACCCGAAGGCAGAAGAAGAAACAACGGATGAAAACTAATCAAGGAAAAAAGCAATCTGGAATTAAGGAGAATTTTCCTAATGGTGAGAGCAATCAACCAAATGGAACAACTTGCCTTCAGAAGTTGTCACTGGAGCTCTATCACTGGAGTTTTCAAAGAAGAGACTGGACAGCCATTTGTCCAAAATGGTATAAACTCTCCTGCTTATGTAGGGAATTGGATTAGATGACCTCCAAGGTCCCTTCCAACTCTGTTCTTCTGTGGTATGCCATGTTCTATGTTCTAACTACTGTTGTGTTCACCTCTGTGTTCTGATCCATTTGTTTTCTATTTTATCCTTTGTAGCCGGATTGGCAGCCGTATTTGCCCCAAAATGGAGATTACATTGAGGTGGCCTTCTCCTATTCTCCTGTCTTATGGCCCTGGTCAGGATATCTCGCCATCTCCATCTCCGTCGCCAAGAAAGCAGCCGCTTGGGAAGGCATAGCTCAAGGTCACGTCATGATCACCATTTCCTCTCCAGCAGAGAATGAGGTTGGCTGAACCTTTTAAAAAAACAACAACTTTTCCTTGTTTTGATGTATGCAATGCTTGAGGCCCTGGAACACAAACTGCTTCAGAGGGATGTGCAGCCTCATTGCACGTGGGCATCCATTGGTTGGGATCTCCAAAGAAGTTAACTTCTCACTACACAACACTGACTCTCTATTAAGATCAGAGTCTGTGGTCTAAGAACCTTTAGTACTTTTTTATTTTTATTGTAAAGTTTTTTATTGATTTCTCAATTTTAAAAATGTAAACATTCCATTTGTCCTTAAAGAGTATGTCGTCATCCTTGTCAACAATACTCCCCAAAATACAAACCCAATATACCACTTCAACCCTCCATACACCCTTTCTTTCACCCCCCTCCAACTTTCCTTTCTCCTCTACAACATTCCCCTCTACCCTACTTCCCCTCCCCCTCTATCACTCCTCTCTCCCAATACACTCCCTCCCTTCCATCTCACCCCCCTCCGATCCTCTCTCCCACCCTCTCTACCCCTCTTTCTTCTTTCCCTCTGCTCCTCCCTTCGGTGTATTTCTACTATCTATCAATATATTCAGCTTCCTATTTTTACACTAAAATTAAAAAAGCAACAGTATACAAGTGCAATCATGTTACTTTAAAATCTAACACATACTATATTTCCCCCCTCCCCCCTAGGACCCCACATCCCCCCCCCGACTTCCCAGAGCCCGTACACGGTATAGCTTTTTATCAAACACAGTCTAAAATATATTAAAACCAAGGAAATGAAAAAAAAAAGAAAAAAGAAAAAAAAAGTCAGTAAAATCTCTGCGTTGAACTCAGCTTCTTGCCATTACACAAACTTTAAGCAGTTTACATTATTCCTAATCTTAGTTGTTTGATTACCTGCAGGATTTTCCCAGAGGTTATTTGTTGGTTCAACTTTTGCCTGTACTCTCCTCTAACTAGGGGTATTATCTCTTTATCTAAGTTTCTGTCTATATCTAAACCCTTAATTTTGTCCCCTTTGTACAATTCTGTAAAAAAAAAAATCCCGGAATGCCTTTTAAATCGCCTCCTGTTGAAACACCTCCTTCCCTCTATAACACAATTTGGATACATTTCAAATTTTTCTTTTAATTTCCTCTTCCAATTCTTTTCGTTTTTGCCCTTGTTTATGTCTATGTATTTTGTTTATATTCATCAGTACTCCTCTCATATATGCTTTACTTGCATCCCCTACAAATTCCATGAATGTACCCTTATTCGTATTCAGAACAAAGTATTCATATAGCAATTTTTTACAATCATTAATATACTTTTCATATCTAAATAAACTCTCATTCGACCTCCAAGACCTTCTTTCCTGCACTACCCTTCCCAGTTCTGTCCAGACTGGGTTATGATCCGAAAGGACCCTCGCCGCAATCTTTGTCTTCTTCACCCTAGAAAATAAATAATTAGTGATTTGTATAAAATCAATCCTTGAAAGGGATTGATGTCCATCAGAAAAAAGGGTGAAGTCATATGCCTCTGCGTTTCTTTCTCACCAAACATTTCTCAATTCGAAGTCGTCCATCAAGTCTTTTTCCCTTCTAGAATTAGGTCTAATGCGATATATCTTCCAAAGGGATCTGCTTCAATTAGTTCAGCCTTAATGTCTTTTCTTAAGTATACAACTATACCATTTTTCTTTTCCGTAGCAGAGGTCACAAAATATTGACCAAGTTCGGGGTTGAACAAATATTTTTGATCAGTTGATTTGATATGAATTTCTTGCAGGCAAATTATATCGTTCTTGAACTGTTTGAGATAGTGAAATATTTTCCTTCTCTTCTGTAAAAAGTTCAGACCACAACTCCTTGGTCAATGGCTGGTGATTATTGAGGTTATTGCAATGTACCTTGTTTTCCCATTCGTCTGGTAGTCATACGGCTAGATCTTTGTTCCCTGACCCTTTGCCCTTCCGGAAGGAGGAGATGGTGCTTTTTGTCTGGTAGTTGTGTGATTTGCTGTTTATCTTGTCCTTCTCGTGGTCTTTCTCCAGATCCAGATGATTCAGGGTGTCCCACCTTCAGGATCTTGTGATAGAAATCTCGGGCTTCCCATACAGAGTTGAGACGATATTTTTGCTTATCAAATGTAATTATAATACCAAATGGCACATCCCATCTATACTGTATCTGACGGTTTCTGAGTTCTTCCACTAGAAAAGCATAATCTCTCCTGGCTCTTAGCATTTGGGGTGGTATTTCTTTCAAGACAATCAAGTCCTGTCCGCCAATTTGAAGCCTGGTATTATAAGACTCTTGTAGTATCATGTTTCTGAATTCTCTTGTAGCAAAGTATATAATTACATCTCGGGGGAGTTGCTTCTGTTTTGCCACCCAAGAGTTAGCGCGATAAATTTTTTCGATCTGCCAGTCAAAGTTGGACCCCGGTCTTTCCACCAGACGGTTAAAAGCCTCTGAAAAAAATCTGCTTCAAGTTCTCCTGTTTATCTTCACGCAGCCCCCTGACTCTTAATGCAAGCTCCATCTGTGTGTACTGTATCATAACAATTTGTTTTTCAGCGTTTTCAACTCTTTGTTGCACCACTTCAGTTTTGGAAGTCAAATTAGCGTTGGCTTCATCAAGAACCTCTAGCTTAGCTTCCATTCCAGAAACATATTCTGTCAATACAGTTACAACTCCCAGCATATCATCATTTGTTTTGGCAATCTTAGTATCAAGCTTATCATATAAGTCTGCTTTAAGTTTCTTTATCTCCTCTCTGAATTCTCTGAAAGCTTTTGAATTCTGCTCTCTAAATTCTCTAAAAGTTCCAAAAAAAAGTTCTTTTGTTAGCAAATCTCCAGTAGGGGGCATAGAGGGTGGAAGCTGTGACTTTGTGCCAAGTGTGTGAGATGTACTCCTAAGAAGAGGTCTCCCCGGATTTAATTTTGATGCCATTATATCTTTTCTTCAAACAATTATTCAACAATTATTCAAACTCTACTGGCCCGCTGTGTAGCTTACGAGGAAAAAAAAGTATTAAGTCCCCCCTTTATTTGTTCTTAGAGGTTTTTCAAAAGGTTTCAGAAAAGAGCATTGTAACAAAGCAGGTTTCAAAAGATTAACGTTGTAACGAAACAGTTCAGCATATTCATCTCTGTTTGGAATGTCTCTATATTAACAAGGAGTCTTTTAAAACTTTTAAAAGTTGATAAGAAAAAAGTCTTGTAAGCTCTTCAGAGAAATGAAGCTAATTAGTAAGAGAGTGCTGGCTGGCTGTTCCTTTGATCTTTTTTATCACTGTTCTTTGCCGGATAGTTAGGAATGTGGCACAATCGCCATTTTAGGAGCTTATTTTTTAAGGAAAAAAAAAAAACCCGTGCACGAAGGAAGCTCTTGTAAAAATGAAGCTAGGATTTTTATTTTTTTTAAAAAGGCAGATAAGGTTCTCAGGTACGGACTCTGCTTGTATTAATCTCAAATAAATATATCAAAAGTTGTCCTAAGTGGGGGGATCCTTACTTTGCGCCGTAATAAATACAGCCGGGGTTTCTGGTGCGGAGATGTGATTCAGCCTTTGGTTGGCCCCCCCTTCCATTCGCAGCAAAAAAAAAGCTGCAAACTTCAAAGAAAAGCTCTTACCAGCTGGATCTCTCTCTCACTCTTCTTTGCCTGAAGAATGAGGTATCTACCAGGTATTTAGGCAGATAACGCCACCAGAAACCTGGGGGCAGCTCGTTAAGCTGCCGCCATCAGCAAGGTCCCGCCCCGGGACCTTTTTTTATTTTTATTGTAAAGTTTTTTATTGATTTCTCAATTTTAAAAATGTAAACATTCCATTTGTTTTTAAAGAGTATGTCGTCTGGGTACAAATATTTCTGTGCAACATCCTTCCATAGATTATAATACACCGAACAGTTAAACATTGCAACTCATTTCCTTCTTAACATATCTTCTAATGAAAATACAATAATAACATTAAACATAGTTATTCTCATCATACTAAAACTAACAGTTGTCATTTTATTCTTATCTCTGTCTTGATATATTTTTTATTCTTCTTTTTGCTTTCTTTTATTTTCAATTTCCTTTTTTATTCTCGAACCGTTGGTAAAACATATGATATTCCCATATCATATAATGTTCAGTTTGTTCTTTCTCCTTAATTGCTAATGTTAATCTATTCATTTCTACACATTCTAATATTTTCCTAATCATCTTCTCATCAGTAGAAATTCTTCACTTTTCCAATATTGTGCAAATACAATTCTTGAGAATTTTTAGTACTTTTGAAAGGGCCCTGAAAAGTTGCTTTGAAATTTTCAAAAGCACAAACACATAAACTTCTGATAACTGAAAGGTATTTGCTTCCTTCAGTTAAAATATGCTTAGAAAACAGCATATGGATATGATTGAAATGAGTGGTTTGTAAGAAGAAGAAATTATGAAGAGGTGTTGTAAAACATTGTTGGCATTAACCATGTAGATATGTTGTATTTCCTCTCTTTCTTATCTCAAGCCTTAATTTCTTGGGTTTGCCGTTTCTTATTGTTCTGTTTTTGTATAGCATGATTTGCCCTGAAATGGAACAGCGTGGTAGTTACATATGGATGGATATTATCAGTAGATTAGATTACAATTTCTTCAGGAAATTGGTTCGATATTTGCTTTGCTTTTTTTCAGTCAAAAGTTGGTGCTGAGCAAACTTCAACCGTGAAACTCCCCATCAAAGTGAAAATTGTCCCAACCCCCCCTCGGAATAAGCGCATCTTGTGGGATCAGTATCACAATCTTTGCTATCCACCAGGATATTTTCCAAGGGATAATTTAAGAATGAAGAATGATCCATTAGATTGGTATGTTTATCTTTATACGGTTCCAATAATTATTTATGGATGATAAGATTGACCTATTAAGAAATGCAATTAGCTTAGTGTAAATTCTCATCCATTCTTAGTGATTTTTTATTCTGAAGATATACCCTGTTTGAAAAATCTATGTATCTATATCTACATTTCTTCTTGCAAATATGTACAATGTGTATATAGGAAATAAAAACCTTTTTAAAATTAAAACTTAAAAACCTTAAAACCTTTTAAAATAAGGTAAGAATATATATACCTTTGCTGAAACTTGTTTGAATAAGGTCTGGCTAGTTTGAAAAGGTCTTTTAATTTTGGGTTGTTGGTTTAAAAGTCTTCTAATACTTTCTAAATTTGCACTTCAATTGATTGGCAATTTATTTTCAAGTTAAAATATAATTCATATATAGAAAAGCTATGCTTATTTATGTTCTTTCAGTATTTTGATAAAATTGTTAGAGAGAGAGAGAGAGAGAGAGAGAGCAGCAGCCTGGCAAATAATGACACTTCAATACTGAGCTTTTTGAATGTTCCTGTTCTCTATTTAGTTCAAGTTTTGCAATATCTCCTCTTCCTCTCCCCTGTTTCTCTTCTTTCCTCCTCTTCTTTCCCCCTCCTCTCTTCCTCATCTCCCCCTCCTTTTCCTTCCCCAAGAATTTCATTCCATAAAAAGTATTTTAAATTCCTGGTATACTAAAAAGCAATTTGAGAGTTGATTAGGCTAAATATTTGATTTGTTCCCTTCTTTAGGAATGGTGACCACATTCATACCAACTTCAGAGATATGTACCAACATCTGAGGAGCATGGGCTATTTCATTGAAGTACTTGGCTCACCATTTACATGCTTTGATGCCAGTCAATATGGTAGGTAATTAAAAGTTGGTGTTTACTTCCTTTTAGATTAATCCAAACCTTCTTTGTTTAGGATTTCAAAGCCTAAAGTTAGATGGATTCCAGGCTTGCATTCATCTAATTGTTTACTAAACAACAAACATTTCTACAATCTGGACGCAAGTATAAAATATGTCTATTTGAGTTGAAAAGAAGGACAAGGGATTTATTTTTAGTGCCAGATCTAAATTGTGCTCAAGACCTGGTATCCCTCATTTTGTGCGTTTTTGCAGCTCAATTTAGGTGGAAAATGCCATTTATCATATTTTTCATACTATAAGATGCTCCGGACCATAAGATGCACCTAGCTTTTGGGGAGGAAAACAAGAAAAAACAATCTGCCTCTGCCTCCCAGCAATTGGCCTCCTAGCAGCAAACAGCCTGGTCAGCTTCAGCACAGCTTGGTTTAGCACAAGTAGCTGATTGGCTATTGGATCAGCCTCCTGGAATACTGCTGATCAGCTGTTCCAGGCTGTGGAAATTGTCGCCGCCACCTATTGCTGCCTCCATGCCCCATTTTCATCCTCTGCGCGTCCCATTTTTGGCTTCCATGTGCCCCATTTTCAGCCCATTCCAGGCGGTGGGGATCACCGTCGCCTATTGTAACTGAACGGCAGGCCGGAACGGACTGAAAACAGGGCACATGGGGGCTGAAAATTGGGCGCGCAGAGGCTGAAAATGGGGTGCACAGAGGCAATGATCAGTGGCGGCAATGGGCTGTAACAATGATGATGGGTGGCAGTGATCCCACAGCCTGGAACCGCTGATTAGAAGTATTCCGGGAGGCAGATCCAAACTCAGCTGCTTGTGCTAAATTAGGTTGTGCTGAAGCTGACCAGACTGTTTGCTGTTTGCTGCAAGGAGGCAAACTGCTGGGAGGCAGAGGCTGAATGGTGTGTGTGTGGGGGCCTTTGGCTACATTTGCAATATAAGATGCACAGACATTTCAACCCCCTTTTTTGGGGGAGGGGTGCATCTTATAAACCGAAAAATATGGTAATCGTTATAGTAAAAGAAAATGGAAGAATAGTACTTGAAACTGACATCTAATAGGGCAGCAGTTTTGAAGTGTGCTGCTGTTCCTGGTAGTTACACTTGAACGTTTTTATATGAAAATTCAAATTACCATCTTTCAAAGTTGAGAACAGAATATTGTTCTTTATAATTATCAGGTTGTTGAAACCCTTAAGAAATGAACTTCAGCTCCTGAATCTTAAGTGCTTTCTTAATGCAACGTTGTCATTGTTATTCAGTAGAGTTCATTAGGCTGATCTATTTTTGGGCTTTTATTATCTTTGATTTACAGTGTCAACATTTTCTCTTGACCTTTTTGAACAGCTATTTAACATTCAGTGCCTTTTATCATAGAAAAGGACCTTACGGGTGATGTTACGCAATTTAGGGTGAAAAGCACACAGATTTTAGTATTCATAAGGAGCCTAAAGCTGAATTCACAAACACAGACTTACTCCCAACCCCGAATTAACAAAACGATTCCTCTGCTGACTCCATTATATTGTTTAAGACCCCAATAAAACATATTACGGCTTAACATGATGACGGGTTCATCCAACTTCTTAAGCAAGGGATGGATTTCCTTGAGAGACAATGGATCACAAATTATCTAGCCCCATTTATCTTAATATTTATGCAAGCTATCAGGCACAAAAGATCAGGACCATAGCTAAAGTTGCAGCACAGAAGATTTGCAAGAATCTAATGGTCTGCACCAAGGGTCAAAGGAACTCAAGGGGGGATGGACTTGAATTGTTTGTGGCAACGCAAGGACTCTAAGCTGATGAGATGTTTAACTCCGCCCCCAGCTCTGCCTGCTCTTCTCCTACATAAGCCTAATCATCGTGCGTACAGGTAGTCCTTGACTTATGACTACAATTGGGACCAGAATTTCCATTTCTAAGCGAGACAGTTGTTAAGTGAGTTGCACCCAATTTTACAATTTTTTTTGCCACAGTTGTTAAATGAAACATGATCGTTAAGCGAATCTGGCATCTCCCATTGACTTTGAAGCTGGCTGAGAACGTCAGAAATGATCATCACATGACATTGGGAGGCTGCCACTATTATGAATAGAATAGAATAGAATAGAGGAATAGAAGAAAGGAAAGGAAGAGAAGATAGAATGGAATGGAATAGAATAGATTATTGATTATAGAGAAGGGAATGGAATAGAATAGAATAGAATTCTTTATTGGCCAAGTGTGATTGGACACACAAGGAATTTGTCTTTGGTGCAGATGTTCTCAGTGTACATTAAGAGAATAAAATACAAAGAATAAAAAGATAACGACACTTACTGATAGTCAAGGTTATTAATAAGCTATCAAGTCGTATTAGGAAACAAAAACAATATAAATTGAAAGATACAAGCAACATGGTTATAGTCCTAAGTGGGAAGAGATAGATACTTGGAAGGAAGAGAAGAATAATAGTAATACTTCCTTAGTAAATCATTGACAGTGTTGTGGGAATTAGTTGTTAAGCAGAGTGATGGCATTGGGGAAAAACCTGTCCTTGTGTCTAGTTGTCTTGGTGTCTTGGTCCTATTGCATCTTTTTGAGGGTAGAAGTTGAAACCATTTATGTCTAGGATGCGAGGGGTCTGTAGATATTTTCACAGCCCTCTTTTTGACTCGTGCAGTGTAGAGGTCCTCACTGAAAGGCAGGTTGGTAGCCATTGTTTTTTCTGCAGTTCTATTTGTATTATTGTATTTGTATTTATTAGAATTTATAGGCCGCCCTTTTCCCTGAGGGGACTCAGGGCGGCTTACATAAAGTAAGGAGGGGGGGATACAGACAATGGACACAAACAGTACATAGAAGTAAAATAGTAAGCAACATTCATTCATCATTTGGGTGGGGACAAGTCATCTTTATCCCCAGGCCTGACGGGCTAGCCAGGTCTTAAGGGCTGTGCGGAAGGTCTGGACGGTGGTGAGGGTACGAATCTCCACGGGGAGATAGTTCCAAAGGGTCGGAGCTACTACTGAAAAGGCTCTCCTCCGTGTAGTTGCCAGTCGGCACTGACTGGCAGATGGAACTCGGAGGAGGCCTAATCTATGTGATCTAATTGGTCGCAGGGAGGTAATTGGCAGGAGGCGGTCTCTCAAGTACACAGATCCACTACCATGGAGAGCTTTATGAGTGACAAGTAGCACCTTGAAGCGCATTAATTATCCTCCGAAGTCTGTTTCTGTCTTGTTAGGTTACCGAGCCAAACCAGACAGTTATGGAGGTGCTGATAACAGACTCAATCATTAATCAGCAGCTCTTTGGGCACTTTGAGCTTTCTGAGTTGGTGCAGAAAGGACATTCTTTGTTGTGCTTTTTTGATGACGTTTTTGATGTTAGGTGTCCATTTTAAGTCTACATGCTAGTTGCCAAGTGCCTAAATTGTGGTCATGTTGTGATGGTTCTAAGTGTGAGCATCTATTGTAAGTCACTTTTTTCAGTGCTGTTGCAACTTCAAATGGTCACTAAACCATTAGTTGTAAGTCGAGAACGATCTATAAATAGATAGACTGCATACACAACTGAAGCTTTGGGGATTTGTGTTTTAAACTGTCCTGACACTTTCATTTTCCTTTTGACATTATATCAAACTATCTGATCCAGCAACCTTCTCCCCAAGATAAATTAATTAAAGGTCAGTTTTTCTCTGTTCTCCATTTCTGACATTTAAAAAATGTATGGTAACCATAAAGGGTGTGTGTTGATTTGCTAAGCAGCATGCAATTAAAAATTAAGACACTTTTTTTTGCAACTGGCTCACATTTATGACGGTTGCAGCGTCCTGGGGTCATGTGATCCCCTTTCGCAACCTTCAATGGGGGAGCCGGATTCACTTAACAACCGTGTTACTGACTTAACAACCGCAGTGATTCACTTAACAACTGTGGCAAGAAAAGTCATAAAACGGGGCAAAACTCACTTAACAACCGCCTTGCGTAGCAATGAAAATTTTGAGTTGAGTTGTGGCCATACGCTGAGGACTACCTACCATATTTTTCAGAGTATAAAACACACCTTTTTCCCTCAAAAAAGAGGGTGAAAATCTGTGTGTGTCTTATACACTGAATACAGCATTTTTGGCCTCCTGAAACCCCGCCCCCTTTGCAAAAATGGACATGCAGAGGATTTGGGAGGCTTGCAAAGTGGTCCTGAGGGCTGGGGAGGGCAAAAATGAGCAAACGGGCGGTTTTTGCTCATTTTTGCCCTTCCAGCCCCCAGGAGCACTCTTAAGAGCCTCCTAAAGCTTCTGCATGTTCCATTTTTTTGTGAAAAACGGCCCGTTTTTTGCTCGTGTTTGCCCCCCCCAGCCCCCAGGAGCACTCTAGGGGCCTCCCAAAGCTCTGCATGTCCCCCCCCCTTTTTTTTTTGCAAAAAACGAGGCACGCAGAGGGTTTGGGAGGCCTGCAGAGTGCAAAAAACTTTTTAAAAAATGTTACCTCTTCAAAATCATAGTATGTCTTATACTCCGCTGCGTCTTATAGTGGGAAAAATACAGTATATACCACATTAAAAAAGGGGGAGGCCTAAAGGCAATGGCCTGGATGATTATTCTACCTTCTTTTTTCCTTTATCCAAATAATCTGATATATTTGTTGAAGCCAATCTAATCTGCAGCCTCCTCCTGTCTGTTTGCACAGGAACATTATTGATGGTGGACAGCGAGGAAGAGTATTTCCCAGAAGAAATAATTAAGCTGAGAAGGGATGTTGATAACGGACTGTCGCTCGTGGTGTTCAGTGATTGGTACAACACCTCGGTGATGAGGAAAGTCAAGTTTTACGATGAAAACACAAGGTGAGAGAGGTTGGAACCCTTTGTAAAACAGTTGTCATTTCCAAGGTTATTTATCGATGGGGAAGAAGGGCAACTAAATGGCAGAGATATGGGGGGGGATGGGGGGGGGAGACCCAAAGGTGCTTTTTCAGGAGGCAACTGGACTTTCTTTTTTCTTGTTTTGAAGACGTTTCGCTTCTCATCCAAGAAGCTTCTTCAGCTCTTACTGGATGGTAGGAAATGGATGGATTTATACTCCTTGCAGACAGCTGGTCATTTGCATCCTTTTAGAGAGTCATTGAGGCCCCTTGTGTCCTCAGGGTCACCTGTGTGGTGCAAATGGTTCCTGTAGTCTGCAATTTTTTCCCCTCTGGAAATCCATTCTTATTCACACACCATTCCAAGGGTGCTCATCCCAAATTGTACGGCTAAAAGTCTGTAGAGATTCTTGGTCATCCAGTTCATGGTTGTCCCAAAGTTGCTTTTTCAGGAGGCAACTGGACTTTCTGGTTTTTTCTTTTGAAGATGTTTCTTCAAAGCTGAAGAAGCTTCTTGGATAAGTATTCAAAAGGAAAAAAAAACAAGGAAGTCCAGTTGCCTCCTGAAAAAGCAACTTTGAGACAACCATGAACTGGATGACCGAGAATCTCTACAGACTTTTATGAGTGGGGAGAGTTATAGCAATAGCAATAGCAGTAGACTTATATACCGCTTCATAGGCCTTTCAGGCCTCTCTAAGCGGTTTACAGAGAGTCAGCATATTGCCCCCAACAATCTGGGTCCTCATTTTACCCACCTCGGAAGGATGGAAGGCTGAGTCAACCCTGAGCCGGTGAGATTTGAACCGCTGAACTGCTGATCTAGCAGTAGCCTGCAGTGCTGCATTTAACCACTGCGCCACCTTGGCTTAAGGGAAAGCAGTGGAAGAACTGAGGCTCAGGGCTGGGAGGGACCAAGCTGGGAATGGTTTGGATTTGGGCAGGTCCTCTGTTAATGATTGGTGGGATTCGGTTAAGGACAGACAGGGGAAAGGCGGGATTGCTGTTGCTAAGCAATGAGGTCATGTGAAAAATGGTCGTAAGTCACTCTTGTCAGTGCCATTGTAACTGAACGGTCACTAAATGGAACTGTTGTAAATCAAGAGAGAAAATGTATTTTCTTGCTGCCATGAATAGCAAGAAATGCGTTCCATACTTCCATGAATATAAAAGGCCAGTGACCTATGTGTTACATTGGGCCCATAGGTTTCTTTTGTGGGGCTGGGAGAACTGTTAAGAGATTTTGTGTCTCTTTGTACCAAAGCTGCTTCTGTTTGTTCCATTCAGACCTACTTCAAAAATAGGATATGATAAGATAGGGTAGAGTAGGACAGGACAGGACAGAACGTAGAATAGAAATAAAATAGAAATAAGAATAGAATAGAATAGAATAGAACAGAGAACAGAACAGAAGAAAACAGAATAGAATTCTTTATTGGCCAAATGTGATTGGACACACAAGGAATTTGTCTTTGGTGCATAAACTCTCAATGTACATAAAAGCCCTGTGACAAATCATGATCATAGTCATCATAAAAATACATTCATCATAAATCATAAGATACAACACTTAGTGATAGTCATAGGATACTAACTAAGCAATCAACATAAAAAGATCTTCAAACTCTGTTTCTTTTTTCGCTTTGCTTGAAATTAATTTTAAGCCACAGAAGCTGGTCCAAATATAATAATATTGAGCCAACTTTCATTGCATGGGGCCTTCTCTTCGCTTAGCCATGGGGAAGGCAGATCAACCTGTGAGCCTGCATGCTCCAATTTATGGCACTCAATCCCGGCTTAGCATTGCTTGCAAATCCATCAGCAAATTGGGGTTCTTTTGGCCTTAGAAGTCTGATTAGAAAATTCAGATTTGTGATTAAAGCGCCATCTTTCACTGGGCTTTTTGTTCCTTCGGTGATGATGCTTTTAAAATGTAAAAAAGGTTTTTACAAAATGGATAAGATAAAGGCACTGTAAACCTTTAATTATTTTAAGCCAGGATTACAGGGATTGCTGAGGTGCTAGAGACTTCTAACTCCATCCTCAGAAGGCCTGCCTAGAATTTTATTTTAAGCCTCTTAAGAGCAGACATCTGGAGGGGCTTCTTCTGTCAAATGAGGATGCTTACTGTGGCCCTTGGTGGTGACAGCACTCGTGACATGTATATTAGGTGTATGGGATCTTCTTTGTACAGGTAGTCCTCAAATTATAACAGTTCATTTAGTGACTGTTCAAAGTTAACAACGACACTGAAAAAAAGTGGCTTATGACCATTTTTTCACACTTGCAACCACTGCAGCATTCCCCCTGGTCATGGAATAGCAATTCAGACACTTAGCAATTGACTCACATTTATGACGGTTGCAGTGTCCCAGGGTCATGTGATCCCCTTTTGCAACCTTCAGTGGGGGAGCCATTGATTCACTTAACAACCCTATTTCTAACTTAACAATTGCAGTGATTCACTTAACATCTGTGACAAGAAAAGTCGTAAAATGGGCCAAAACTCACTTAACTAATTTCTCTCTCAGCAACATAAATTTTGGGTTTAATTGTGGTCGTAAGTCGAGGACTACTTGCATTATTGTTGTTCCTGTGTCATCTAACAACCATGTCACTAATTTAATAACCTGAGGGATTCAGTTAACAACCGTGGCAAGGAAGGTTGTAAAATGGGCCAAAATTCATTTAACACATGTTTCAGCAACAGAAATTTTGGGTTCAATTGTGGTCGTAAGTCGACCACTACCTGTATATAGTAATTAGTTTTTTATACATACATCCCCCCCCCCCCCCGCAAACATCTCCATGTATAATTCCCAGTGCTCTTCTACTGATTTCTTTTAGACAGTGGTGGATGCCGGATACCGGAGGAGCAAATATTCCAGCACTGAACGATCTTCTCTCCGTCTGGGGCATGGCCTTTAGTGATGGGCTCTATGAAGGAGACTTTACCTTGGAGAGCCAGGAAAGTAAGTACAGGTAGTTCTCATTTAACGACTATTCGGCTAGTGACGGTTCGAACTTACAGTAAACCTCCCCGAAGGATCCTGTGATGATAAGGGCCAGTTTGAGGGACAGATATCCATGGAATACCTAGAATTCATTGGCTACAGGTTTTTTAATTAAAATGAACTAGAATTGTCTAACACAGGGATCCCCAACCGCTGGGCCGCAGCCCACTACTGGGCCTTGAGCCATTCAGAATTGGGTCACGGAAGGGGTGGGCGAGCACGCACAAACAGCCCCACTCACACAAGCAGCGGGGGTAAACATCAGTGGTGGGTTTCGACCGTTTTGGACCATTTCGGCTGAACCGGTAGTGGTTTGGTGCCCTGGGTCTCTGGAACTGGCAGTGACCCAGGCCTGTCACGCCCCCGAACCGGTTCTCTGGGCGGGGCCTATAGCGCCACCATCTTGTTTTTTGCTTCTGCGCATGCGCAGGACAATTTTTGCTGCACATGCGTGCAAAGCGCACACACAGCGCGCCCACGAGCAAACCAGCAGTAGTGCCTGCCAGGACCCATCCCTGGTGTACATATGTGCTCCATTTGCGTGAGCTGCGTGTGTTCGCCCCTGCCCCTCTCACAAACGGTGCCACAGACGCGCACCTGCCCCGCCCCTCTTGCGGAACCATCCCTCCCTCCCCCCACATCCGCAAAGCCGAAAGGTTTGGGGAATTCTGGTCTAACACGCCTATTTATGTATTTTATTTTCAGTGAATTATGCCTCGGGATGTAGCATTGCGAAATTTCCAGAAGATGGCGTTGTCATTGCACAGACCTTTAAGGATCAAGGTACCGAGTCCCTCTTCCTGTTCCCTATTCTTCTAGATGTGATCTTGAGTCTTCTTTCTTTTCACGAGAAAAGCTTAGTTCATTGGGGAGGTGTAGAGAAAGTGTGTTATTTACGGTGTACTAAGTGTGTAAGAAACGAAGGAAATTGATCTTTACGTCTTTGTTTGAGGGAATGCTCTTTGATCCTTCATTACTTTCCTCGCTAAGGCTCCCAGGCCACTAAATTCCCCTAAGCAGCTTTCTGAATGCCAAAATATAGGATTACAAACACCTGACATCTCAAGTACCAGCAGCATAAAATCACAATTATGCACTGCGAACGGGGGTTAACCTCCAGTGAGGTCAGGCATCCCTGAATCTGTTCCTAAGGAGCCCGCCAGCATCTTAGTGAGGTAGAAGAGGGTAGGAGATCTGGGCTAAACCATTGCACAGGAGAAATCTTCAGCTATCTCTGAAACGTTTTACCCCCAGATCACAGGTGGGTTCCTACCAGTTCGGCCAAACGGAGAATGGCATCCTGGGTCGCAGAACCGGCAGTGACCGTGGCTGGACACACCTCCGAGCTGCTTCCCCAGTCGCTGCAGCCATCTTTTTTTTTTTTTTTAGTTCTGTGAATGCACAGAACAATTTCTATTCAGCTGTGCATGTGCACAAGTGAAGTAGGCGCACGAGCGAAGTGGGCGCATGTGTGAAGCAGCAATAATGCCGGCCAGAACCCACCCCTGCCCCAGATGAGCTTCTGGAAAACAAAGAGAGAGGGAGGGAGAGAGAGAGAGAACTTGACTTACAACCATTTGTTTTGTGACCGTTCAAAGTTACAACAAACACTGAAAAAAGTGCCTTCTTTTTTTTTTACACTTACGACCACTGCAACATGTCCGTGGCCACATGATCGAAATTCCGGCAACTGGTTCATATTTATGACGGTTGCAATGTCTCATTGATCATTGTGTGGCAAGCAAACTCAAGATTCATATAACAACCGCAGCCACTGCAGTGGTTCGCTTAATGACGGCAAGGAAAGCCGTAAAACGAGGCAAAACTCGTATTAACCATTGTCCCCCTCAGCAACAGAATTTGGGGCTCCCTTGCGGTCATAAGTCGAGGACTACCTGTGTTCTAGACCGGCTGAAGCTTCTGGGTGCTGTTTGACAGAGTTTGATCTCTTCCCTCCTAGGTCTGGAAGTTCTAAAGCAGGAGACGGCCATTGTGGAACATGTCCCCATTTTGGGCCTTTTCCAAGTTCCTACAGAAGGTGGGGGAAGGATAGTTTTGTACGGGGACTCGAACTGCCTGGACGACAGCCACCGACAGAAAGGTGTGTAAAACTGTGCCATGCATTCCGGTTATCACAACCCTCTGCTAAATAACTAATTCCCACAACGCTTCAAAACTATTTAGTAAGGCTGTACTATTATTATTCATTCATCCACCTTTCCTATTACCTGTCTCCCTTTCTATTTATAATTTTGTTGCTTGTATCTTTACAATTTATATTGCTTTATTTAGTTTCCTAGTATGATTTATGTTGATTGCTTATTTAGTATCCCATCCCAGTGTTCTATCTTACGATTTATGATTAATCTGATTTATCACTTATATTATATCAGGAGTACACCCCCTCACATTTTGTAAATATTTAAGTACTGTATTTTTGGGAGTATAAGACGCACCTTTCTCTCCCCCACCAAAGAGCGTGGAAATGTTGGTGCATCTTATACACCAAATATAGCCATTTTTGGCTTATGCCTCATTTTTTCGACAACAGCCCGTTTTCCACACATTCTTCACAAAAATGAGGCCATTTTTGCCTTTGCCCAGCCCTGCTGAAGCCTGCAGAGTACTCCTGGGGGCTATTGAGGACAAAAAACTTTTCTTTCTTACTTACCTCTTCGACATCTTGGTGCGTCTTACACCAGTGCATCTTATAGTCCGAAAAATACGTTATATCTTTTCATGTGACAACACTGAAGAAATGGCACTTGACTACAATGTAAGTAGTGAGCATACAGCTTGTATAACAGTGTAAGTGTGCTGTCCTCTCAAAATAACGCAACACACAGCCATTAATGTCTAAACACATGAAAATATATTCTTACATATTTACAAAATGTGAGGGGCTGAACTCCTGTGATATACTGTATAGCTTTTGTGTAAAATGAGAGCTTATGCACTGAAGACAAATTCCTTGTGCATTCAATCACGCTTGGCCCACAAAAGAATTATGTCCTCTCCTATCCTACTCTACCTTAGCAAAGTTACAGGTTTCACAATGGAGGACTGTGCAATGCAGTTATGCACACTTGTGTGCAAATCAAATAAAAATAAGCTTGTACACCTTGGGATCTGAAATTTGTAGATGTACAAGCCATTGGTAAATTTTCTTGTATTTATTACTGATATTTCTGGTCATGACACTTTCATCAGCCACTGCTGAAATTACAAAGAATTGACAGCTTCACTCTGAACCGTGATTTTTCTTTCCTCCAAGATTTGGGACATGGATCTTGTTCACACCTCAGTCAAGTAGGTGGCTTGTTATGTATTACAATACACAAACCCTTCCATGTTGCACTTCTGTACACAAGCCAAGACTGACTGGATTTGTACACGGTTTATTAACAAAACGTAACAAAAACATACTTGTACAGCATTTCAAACCATATCTTCATGTAGTTTAGTGTTTCCTCAAACACTTAAATTTGCAAATTTAAGATATGTGGACTTCAATTCCCAGAATACTTCAGCCAATATTCTGACTCTGGAATTCTGGGAGCTGAAGACTGTACCTCTTAAAGTTGCCAAATTTGAGATACACTGAGGGAGCTTGATGAAGAAATTGCAGTTAAAAACCTAGCTTTTAAACTCTGCGATGTTGAGCCCAGTCAGTGATTTGTGTGGTTAAATTAACTATTGGAAAAGACTGAAAATTATACTGCATGCTCATTAAAAATTTGAGACTTTTCCAGAATATATTGGTAGATTATACCTCTACTTTATTTTATAACTAGTTAGCCGGTAGCATTGGATAGATTGCTCTAATAAATAAGTTTGAAATAGGGTCATCTTCCTGTTCCAATCCCATTAGCCAAGGTGGCGCAGTGGTTAAATGCAGCACTGCAGGCTACTGCTAGATCAGCAGTTCAGCGGTTCAAATCTCACCGGCTCAGGGTTGACTCAGCCTTCCATCCTTCCGAGGTGGGTAAAATGAGGACCCAGATTGTTGGGGGCAATATGCTGACTCTCTGTAAACCGCTTAGAGAGGGCTGAAAGCCCTATGAAGCGGTATATAAGTCTACTGCTATTAGAAGGATTCTGTTGGAACAAATTATTCTGACTTTATGAGAGGTAGGCTGACTGTTCCAGTTATGGAATGGAGGTTGAAACAGCCTGTGTTCAAGTTGGGCCAATTCTGATCATGTTGGAACAGGTGATACTCAACATATTTGTTGAAGTGGGAACAGAACATTTTGATATCAGAACCCTGCAACCTCCAGTTGTTTTATAAATATCTACTTTGAAAAAAATTAAAATAAATGTACTCTGATGATTCAGAATCATAGTTTGCATTGATCTCAGAACATAAATGGGTATGTCTAGTTTAATGAAAAGAAGGACTAGGGGTGACATGGTAGCAGTGTTCCATTATCTCAGGGCCTGCCACAAAGAAGAGGGAGTCAAACTATTCTCCAAAGCACCTGAGGGCAGAACAAGAAGCAATGGGTGGGAACTAATCAAGGAGAGAAGCAACTTAAAACTAAGCAGAAATTTCCTGACAATTAGAACAATTAATCAGTGGAATAACTTGCCCCTAGAAGTTGTGAAAGCTCCAACACTGGAGGTTTTTAAGAGACTTTGAAAGAGTGCAGATAAGAGCAACAAAGATGATTAGGGGACTGGAGACTAAAACATATGAAGAATGGTTGCAGGAACTGGATGTGTCTAGATTAATGAAAAGAAGGACTAGGGGAGACATAATAGTAGTGTTCCAATATCTCAGGGGTTGCCACAAAGAAGAGGGAGTCAAGCTATTCTCCAAAGCACCTGAGGGCAGAACAAGAAGCAAAGGATGGAAACTAATCAAGGAGAGAAGCAACCTAGAATTAAGGAGAAATTTCCTGACAGTTAGAACCATACATCACAGCGATCAATGGCAACTGGGAAAACCACAGCCCTGACTATGCACCCTTTTATTGGCAGGGCGATGTCTCTGCTTTTTAGTCTGCTGTCTAGATTTGCCCTCGCTTCCTCCCCAGGAGCAAGTGTCTTTTAATTTCTTGGCTGCAGTCCCCATCTGCGGTGATCTTGGAGCCTAGGAAAATAAAATCTGTCATTGCCTCCATTTCTTCCCCATCTATTTGCCAGGAATTGAGAGGGACGGATGCCTTGCGAGGCATCCAGCCCTCTCAATTTCTCTCAGTTCTTGAGAGCCGAAGAAGCTTCTTGGATGAGAAGCCAAACATCTTCAGAGAAAAATCAGAAAGCCCAGCTGCCTTTTGAAAAAGTACCTTTGGGACAACCATGACCTGAATCTCCCTAGACCTTTAGAGAAATATTTTTCAAACTTAACAACTTGAGAACCTATGGGTCAACTCTCAGAATTCCCCACCCAGCCATGCTGGCTGGGGTATAGAGCTGAGGTGGCGCAGTGGTTAAATGCAGCACTGCAGGCTATTTCAGCTGACTGCAGTTCTGCAGGTCGGCTGTTCAAATCTCACCGGCTCAAGGTTGACTCAACCTTCCATCCTTCCGAGGTGGGTAAAATGAGGACCTGGATTGTTGTTGGGGGCAATATGCTGACTCTGTAAACCGCTTAGAGAGGGCTGAAAGCCCTATGAAGCGGTATATAAGTCTAACTGCTATTGCTATTGCTATTCTGGGAGTTGAAGTCCACAGGTCTTCATTGGACTAGAGAACGGTGCTCCAGTGGCTAAGACACTGAGCTTGTCGATCAGAATGGTCAGCAGTTCGGCGGTTCAAATCCCTAGTGCCGCATAATGGAGTGAGCTCCCGTTACTTGTCCCAGCTTCTGCCAGACTAGCAGTTCAAAAGCATGTAAAAATGCAAGCAGAAAAATAGGAACCACCTTTGTTGGAAAGGTAACAGCGTTCTGTGCGCCTTCAGTGTTTAGCCATGCCAGTCACATGACCATGGAGAAATCTTCGGACAGTGCTGGCTCTTTGGCTTTGAAACAGAGATGAGCACCACCCCCTAGAGTCAGGAACGACTAGCACATATGTGCGAGGGGAACCTTTACCTTTTGGAAAAGTGTTGAATATGCATCAGCCAGCCTTTCACATTAGGAATTGGAGGCGGTGACTCTCGCCGTGACTTCAGTAAGCTTAGTGGTGTTTAAAATTCCTCACATACATAATTTATAAATCCTAAAAATGTGTCTGACCTCTGTATTAGAGCGAAAAGAAATCAAAGGTGCGTATTTCGGGGACATGGGGATTACGAAGATTAATATCCATTCCCACCGAGGAGTAATGCGGGATGGGGGAAAGGATTTTACGAAAATGCCTTTGAACTGTGTTTAAATGATTTGAGAGCTAAATCTCGCTATCAGCTCCAAGCCCCAAGACAAGGAGGGTGGGAAATCTTAGCTAATTTCAGTTTGTTTCAGAGGCTATATGGGTCTGAAAATTGTATTTTCCATCCTCCACATGAAACACCGTGGCATTAAAAAAATTTAAAGGAAATGTGCTAGCCATTAAATGCAGCATGGCTTATTTTTTATTTATTTAGTTTTGTCAGTTTTTATTTTATTTTAATATAAACAATCCATCTTCCATTAAACAGCGTGTCATCTGGGTACAAACATTTTGTGCAATAACAACTAAAGTTTGCAATCATATTCATTATTTGATCTATTCCTAGCTTAACACCAATAGCTTAAATGTCTAATACTGTAACAATCCTGTTCTTGATTTATTTAACTCTATTGATACATTTTCTATATTTTACACTACTACTTTTACTTCTAATTCATATATTTATTCTCTAACCATCGATAAAATGATTCCCATATAATATAATCAGTTTGTTCTTTCTCTTTAATTGCCAGTGTTTATCTCTTCATTTCTGCTCATTCCAATATTTTCCTAATCACAGTCTCCTCTGTAGGAATCCATTTTTTATTGATTTCTATCCCGCCTTTATTTGTTTTATTTTTTTCAAATAACTCAAGGCAGTGAATCTACCTAATGCAGGCAGTCCTTAGGACTTGCAACCACAATTGAGTTTCCAGATTTCTGTAGCTAAGCGAGACAAATTGTTAAGTGAGATTTGCCCCATTTTATGACTTCTTTTGTTCAGTGAATCGCTGCAGTTGTTAAGTTAGTAACACAATTGTTAAGCGAATGACGGCTTCCCGGTTGACTTTGCTTGCTAAAAGGTCGCAAAGGGGGCCTGGGATGTTGCAACCGTCATAAATATGAGTCAATCGCCAAGTGTATGAATTTTGATCACATGACCATGGGGATGGTGTAACAATCCTGTGAAAATCGGTCATAAATCTCTATTTTCGTTGCCTTTGTAACTTCAAACAGTTACTAAGCTAATGGTTGTAAGTACAATAAGTACCTGTCCTTACTCTATAACTGCTATGAAGAATTTTGAAAGCCACTTAATACCATTTTTCTTTCTTTTCAACTGTTTTTTTCCCTTTTCTTGCCCTTTATACTTTTTCTTTAATTTTTTCCCCTTTCCTACTTGATATTACTTTGTGTTAGTTTTTAATCTCCTTGTTTCAAAGTTTGAAAAATTACATGCAAAATTGATTGGACGCCCACACGCTGTGTGTTAAATGAAGCCAGCGGCATAGCTTTAATGTGATGAATAAGCCTAGATTTCGCTTTAGGGGTTGCGTCAACTTCCTCGTTGTCTGAAGAACTCTTGTTTTGATCTGGTATCTGAGATGAGAAAATGTTATTTGCGGTCAACGGGTAACCCAGAATCGGAAAGCAGGCATTGAAACCACATTTTCAAAGTTTTCTGTAGTTGGTAGGATGTACACACTGCAAAGCATAGGGCCTGTATGTGTGTATGTACACATACATACATGCAATATATATATATATATATATATATATATATATATATATATATGTGTGTGTGTGTGTGTGTGTGTGTGTGTGTGTGTGTGTGTGTGTGTGTGTTTTATGTGTGTGTGTGTATGTATATGTGTGTATATATATATATATGTTGTATTTGTGCTGATAAATAAAGGGAGACTATTTATCAGCACAAATACAACACAAATGTAACAAAGACAACAGTATAAATATTGGGTT